>NC_136516.1:50218676-50386176 GCF_053919585.1 Euprymna scolopes
AATTTTCAATAATAATAATAAAAAAGATGATAATAATAATAATGATAATAATAACAATGATAATAATAATTATAATAATAATAATTATAATAAAAATAATGGTAATAATAATGATAATAACGACAATAATAATAATAATGATGATATTAATAATAATAATAACTAGAAAAATGATAATAATAATATTAAAAATAATACAAATAATGATGATAATAATAATAATAAAAATAATGATAATGATAATAATAATAAAAATGATAATGATAAAAACAATAATAATTATAATACTAATAATGATAATAATAATAATTATGATCATAATAACAATCATGATAATAACAATAATGATAATAATTTTAATATTTATGATAATAAAAATAATAATGATAATAATAATGATGATAATAATTATAATAATGATAATAATAATAATAATTATGATAATAATAAACATAATAATAATAATAATAAAATTAATAATAATGATAATACATTAATTACAATAAAAATAAAAATAGTAATAATAGCATTAATTATAATAACAATGATAATAATTATTAATACATTAATTTCAATAAGATCATTAATAATAATTATAATAATAATAATAATATTAATAATAATGATAATCATAATAATGATAATAGATTAATTTCAATAAAAATAATCATAATAATAATAAAAAAATAATAATGATAATAAATAAATTTCAATAATAATAATATAACAAATACTAATAATGGTAATAATAATAACAATAATAATGATAATAATAATGATGATACATTAATTTCAATAATAATAATAATGATAATACATTAATTTCAATCATAATTATAATAATATTTATAATAATAATAATGATAATTATAATAATAAAAATAATGGTACGTTAATTTAAATATTAATAATAATAATAATGATAATACATTAATTTAAAAAATAATGTCAATAAAAGTAATAATAATAATAATTACAATAATATTAATAATTATAATAATGATAATAACAATAATAAAAATGGTAATACATTAATTCCAATAATAATAATAATAATAATAATAATAATAATAATAATAATAATAATAATAATAATGATAATGATAATAATAGCAATGATAATAAAAATAAAAATGATAATAATAATTATTGTTATAATAATAATCATAATAACAATAATGATAATAACGATAATAATAATATTAATAATAATATAATGATGATAATAATAATAATTTTAAAAATGATAATAATAATAAAAATTAAAAATAATGATGATAATAATAATGATAATGATAGCATGGATAATAATAATAATAATGATAATAATGATAATAATAATGATAATAATCATAAGATTAATAATAAACTTAATAATAATTATGATACATTAATTACAATAATAATTAAAAAACATAATGATAATAATATTAATAATAATGATAATGATAATAATTATAATACATCAATTTAAACAAGATAAATATTAATAATTATAATGATTATACATTAATTTCAATCGTAATATTAATAATGATAATAATAATTATAATCATAATGATGATAAAACCTTAATTTCAATAATAATAATAATAATAATAATAATAATATTAATAAGAAAAATAATGATAATACATTAATTTAAAAAAAATTATAATAATATAACAGTAATTATGATAATAATAATAATGATAATAATAATGATAATAATAATAATGATAAAAATATTAATGATACATTAATTTCAATAATAATAACAAGGATAATACATTAATTTAAATATAAAGAATAATAATAATTATAATAATAATAATGACAATAATGATAGTAATAATTATGGTAATAATAATAATAAATAGTTACATGCATTTCAGTAATAATAATAATGATGATAATACACTAATTTAAATAATAATAATATTAATAATAATAATAGTGATAATAAAAACAATAATCATATATTAATGTCAGTAAAATAATAACAATAATGATGATACATATATTTCAATAATAATAATATTAACAATAAAAATAATTTTAATAAAATTAATAATGATACATTAATTTCAATAACAATAATAATAATAGTAATGATGATAAACATAATAATAATACTGTTAATAATAATTATAATAATAATGAGGATACATTAATTTCAATAATAATAATACTACTAATAATAATAAACATGATGAAATCGTTTCAATAATAATAATAATAATAATAATAATTATAATACATTAATTTCAATAATAGTAATCATTGTAATAATAATAATGATGATGATAATAATATGAATAATAATAATGATAACAATAATAATAACGATGATAATACATTAATTTCTATAATAATAATAATAATAATAATAATAATAATGATAATAATAATGATAATTCATTAATTTCAATAATAATAATAATAAGTATAATAATAATAAACGGTATCATAAATAATTTAACGGTATTAAAAATAATAATAATAATAATAATAATAATAATAATAATGATACATTAATTTCTATAATAATAATAATAATAATTATAATAATAATAATAATAATGATACATTCATATCAATAATAATAATACTAACAATAATAAAATACATTACTTTCAATAAAAATAATAATAACAATAATAATAATAATCATACGTTGATTTAAATAATAATAATAATACATTAATTAAGAAAACAGAAATATAATAATAATAATAATAATGACCCATTTATTTCAATAATAATAAAAATAAGTATACTACATTCATTTTTATAATGATAATACATTAATTTCTACAATAATAATAATAATGATAATAATAATTCATTAATTTCCATAATAATAATAAGAATAATAATAATATTAATAAATTAATTTCAATAATAATAATAATAATAATACATTCGTGTCAATAATAATAATAATGATAATAATAATAATTAGAATACATTTATTTCAATAATAATAATACATTAATTCCAATAATAACAATACATTAATTTCAATAATGATAATAATAATACATTAATTTCAATAATAATAATAATACATTAATTTCAATAATAATAATAATAATAATAATAATATTAATAATGATAATAATTCGATTGTTTCAATAATAATAATACATTAATTTCAATAATAATAATAATAATACATTAATTTCCATAATAATCATAACAACACATTAATTTCGATAATAATAATAATTATAATAATAATAATAATAATCATAATAATAATAATACATTAATTTCAATAGTAATAATTATAATAAAAATAATAATAATGATAATGCATTAATTTAAAAAAAAAATAATAATAAATTAATTTCAATAATAATAACATAATAATACATTAATTTCAATAATAATATTAATACGTATATTTCAATAATAATTATAATAATAATTCATTAATTTCAATAATAATAATAATTGTAATAATAAAAATGATTATAATAATATGAATAATAATAATAAAAATGATGATAATACATAAATTTAAATAATAATAATTATAATAATAATAAGAAAAAAATAATAATGATAACACATTAATTTCAATAATAATTATAATAATATTAATAATAATAATAATAATGATAATAATAATGATAAAAATAATGATAATAATAATGATAATACATTTATTTCAATAATAATAAGTATAATAATAATAATAATAATAATGATAATGATAATAATAATTATAATAATAATGATAATAATAATAAATTATTATAATAATAAAAATGATAATAATAATAAAAACAATGATAATAATAATAAATATGATAATAACAATATTAATCATAAAACTGATAACAGTATTAAAAATAATAAAAATAATTATAATAATAATGATTATAATGATAAAAATGATAATAATAATACAAAATAATTATAATACTGATAATGATAATAATTATAATGATAATAATAATAGTAATAATAAGAATAATAATACATTAACTTCCATAATAATAATTATTATTATAATAGTGATAATAATAATAATATTATTAATAATAATGATAATTATAATAAAAATATAAATAATATAATTAATTATAATGATAATAAATTAATTATAATAATAATAAAAATAATAATAATAATAATTTCAATAATAATGATACTAATATTTATAATAATGATAATAATAATGATAATACATTAGTTTCAATAAGATTAATAATAATAATAATAATAATAATAATAATAATAACATATAATAATAATGATAATGATTATACATTTTATAGTAATAATTATAATAATGATAATAATAATGATAATGATAATAATGATAATATATTAATTTCAATAATAATAATCATAAAATAATAATAATAATACATTAATTTCGATAATAATAATAATGTTGATAATAATAATGATAATATGTACATTTCAATAATAATAATACATTCATTTGAATAATAATAATAATAATAATACATTAATTTAAATAATAATAATACATTAATTTCAATAGTAATAATAATAATAATACATTAATTTCAATAATAATAATAATAATAACACATTAATTTCAATAATAATAATAATATTAATTCATTCATTTCAATAATAATAATAATACATACATACAGTTCAATAATTATAATAATAATACATTAATGTCAATAATAATAATAATAATAATAATACATTAATTTCAATAATAAGTATAAGAAGAATACATTAATTTCAATAATTATATTACATTTATTTCAATATTAATAATAATACATTAATTTGAATAATAATAATAATAATACATTCATTTCAATAATAATGATGATAATAATTATACATTAATTTCAATATAATACAATACATTAATTTCAATAGAAATAATAATAATACATTAATTTCAATAATAATAATAATAATAATAATACATTAATTTCAATAATTATAATAATAATACATTAATTTCAATAATAATTATAATACTAATGCATTAATTTCAATAATAATAATAATAATAATAATAATAATAATAATAATAATAATAATACATGAATTTCAATAATAATAAAAAAGCAACTTCAATAGATATAACCCCTTAAAGTTTACAATAATGAAAAATTAGTTTTAGTAATAATATAAAAAACACATTTTAAATAATAAACTATTTAATATAATAATAGAAAAACATTAAATTCTATCATAATGAAAATAATGTCGATAATAATAAAAAATAGTCAATAATAATAAAAAATAATGTTAATAACAATAAAAAATAACTACATTAATTTAAATAATAATAATAATAATAATAATAATAATAATATATTGAATTTAACAATAATAACACCATGTTCATAAAATTAATTTGACATGTAATAAAAACCTAATTCAACAATAATACAACATTAAATTCAATGTAAAAATCATTTTTATAATAAAATAAATGTTAGTAACTATAAAATTTAATTTCGATTATAATAAAAATTATAATATTAATAACATGTTTATAATTATAAAGAATTAACTTTTATAATATGTATTTTGTTTAAATAATAATAATAATGCGTATTAAGTTGAATAAAAATGATACATAAAATTATAAATAATAAAATATTAAATCCAATCACAATTAATTCAAAATAAGTTTCGTTTTAATAAAAAAATATTTCAATAAAAATAAAACATTACATTCAATAATATTTAATATATTTTCTATAGTAAAACATTAATTTTTATAATAATGAAAAGATTTACATAATAATAAACCATTAGATTAAATCATAATAAAATGCAATTTCAATAATAATAATAATAATAATAACCAATAATAAAAAAACATGAAAACTTATTTGTAATGATATAAAAGTAATTTTAATAATAATACAAAAATAATGTAAATATTAATAAGTAATTAATTTCAATACAAATTAAAAATTAATTTTAATAAAAATAGAACACAAATAACGATGGCTAAACTAGGGGTTAAGTTAGGGGATTCGTGTGAGTTTCCATCTTAAAAGGATCGTTTACCAATTTAAATAAAATGAACTTTAAGAAAGTCGGAGATTGCAACGTCCGAAACGTTCTGGAGAATACTAGCACAAATTGCCTATCTGTATCTCAGAATACTGGGAAACGGAGATATTTCCAAAATAGAAAAGGATCACCTGAAGAGGTTTGAAGAATAAATCGGTCGAAACGTTCTGAGAAAACATACCAACTAAAATGAGAATATCAGCTCGTAGAAAATGAAAACATATATTGTATAGTTATTTCTTTCTCAGGAACAAGCTGAAACAAACTACGGTTTGCTGGTTTCTTTCTTTTCTTTTCTTTCCACACCCCTCTCAACTGCTCTTAATGATTGCTTGCTATGGCCTCCAACTAATACCAAACTGTCATGTTTCGTTGCTAAACACACCAGTTCGCTGTTGGAAACTGTTTACGATTGACATTTTTAAAGACAGTCATCTTTGTGTTATCCAAACAGGTCAACCTCGTTGCTAGATGTCAATGAAGCCACCCGCCGGTTACTATCATCGTGTTAAGAGTTCCTTGTCAGCCTTGTTAAATAGCTATTAGTCTTGGGGTTTTAAGCACAGCGCCTACGAACCTGGACTTTTGAAGGGTCAATTGCTTCTATTTCGTAGCTGTTTTGTTTAGCATTTTTTTTTTTTTACCCCATGGGGGTCGAAACATATTGTGAATGTATACATTAGCTATCTATGATCTGGCATCCACAATAAGCATGGCAGTGGTTAATATAAGGCAATTGGCAAGTAGCGATTAACAGAATGACTAACGATATTATCAACTACGGAATCGGCACTACGAGTTCAAGATCTATCAGATCTAATTACGTCTACATAAGCTAAAATACTGTTGGCGAAGCTATGACCACCAGATTTCTAACACATCCTTATATCAATTCGATGCCAATTTTTTGACCACTATAAAGCTACTGAGTTGTTTTTTTTTCAGAAGTTTTTTTTTAACTTTCCGATAATGTTGAATAAAAAAAGGGGATTGGTGGTAGTGTGATTTTAAGAGTTGGGAATCGCTGGAATACCTTCATATGACTTCTATAATTACTAACCAGCACAGTGTTACAGTTATCGAACTGGAGGGGACTATTATAAGTGTACACGCAGTGTGAAGGTGCATGGAAATAAAATATAATAGTAAAGGTTTATGGTGTGCTTTGCATAGAAAGACATTTAATTATAAAGGGAGTGCAATGTGAGTTGTAAAGACAAGCTTAGTTCTTATAACTGTACTGAAAGGTTAATTCTTAGCAGTATAGGGATATGTGTGCAGAAAACGAGATTCCGATGGTATGGTTACGTTGAAAGAAAAAAATAGAGTTTAGGAATTAATAGATATAGAGCAGTTGAGGAAGTAGTTTAACTTGGCAGAGGTAAGCTAAGGAACATATGGTGAGCAGCGATAAATGAACTTAATGCTGTATTTCCAGTTAGTTGTTTTAAAACGCCAAGGATTTTGCGAATAGATATACCTAACCGTAAATATTCTAAGATGATAACTAATTATACTTGCAGGAGTACGTTTTAATTTTACCAAAGGAGTACATTATCATTGTTGAGTATACATACACACTTTACATTACATTTTTCTGTGTTATAACCAGGGATGTGACAACAGCATATTCTTTTCATTATTTTGACTCTTAAGTATATATCCGTTAATATCTTGTAGGTTTTTATATAGATTGATGTGCTTCTCGGTTGATTGAATGTGTCTTACTGTATAGAATATATACTTGAGAGTCAAAAGAAGGAAAATAATTTAGGGCTGTGAAAACAGCATATCTTATCATTGCTTTGACTCTCGAGTATATAGCCTACACAGTTAGACACAGTTAATCAACCGAGAAACTCATCACTCTATATAAAAGCATATGATATGTCAACGCATACACACTCGAGGGTCAAGTCAATAAAAAAAATGTTTTTGTTATAACCCTAGTTATAACACAGAAAAATGTTCATATTTACTCGCATTAACTCCAGCAAGGCATATTGCACCATGGCGGTAAATTACTACTGTTTGAGATTATGTTGTAGATGTAGGGGGGGGGCAAACCAACGATATCTCTTTTCGTATTCCATTCAAATTTCTGTTCGTTAGTACAGTCAGTGAAGCAGAAAACAGGAAAGAAAATCCAGTAGTAAGCAGTTCTAGTGAAGATAATATTACGATAGAAGATTTTTGTCATCTATGAAGAGGGGTGTGATTTTGCTGCTTGTTGAGTTAGTCCCTCATATTTATTTCGAGGAGGCATATGTAGGACGAGTTCATCAAAGCACATTGCATTAAAGTACAAGAAAAAGGGTACATGTATGCAACACTCCGACCATGGGGCATGAGTTGGCGCTTGGTTGATAGTGCGGAATATATAATTGGACATTCATTATTGGAAGGGGAGACTAGTGATTGATGCACCAATGGTTACACTGCGGTTTTTAATTTGGATTTTTTAAATTGTACTTGCGCAGTTGTTTAGAGGTGTGCGTTGAGCTAAAAACAAAAACAAAAAAATGATAGCGGGCAGGTAAGTGTGAACCCGAAAAGAACGTGAAAAAAAAATAACATCTTTGCTGTTGCGCCTATTGCTAAACCGGAAGTTGCGAATGTTTAAATTAAGGCTAGTCAATCAAAAATAGGGGATAACTTTTGAAAATATCGGTAAAAAACGACCCCTTCTGTAGAAAAGTGTCCATTTGAGGGTGAAGGAATTGATGTTTTTGACCAATCTTTTAATATCCTTCGTTCAAAAGGTTGAGCTTACAAATGATTCAAATCTCGTGAAGATCCGCCGCTTCCGTCGAAACTTTTTCCGCGACATACATACATACATACAAGCCCACATACATACATACATTTAAACAGACAGGTGATATTTATATTATAGCTTTCATTAATAACTTGATTATAATAGGAATCTAAAAATAATAACAAAAACAAAATTATGCGAACCATAGCTTTGATAAGATTACTCCTGGATGGCCCGGACATACCGCGTTGTTACAGACTAAAATTTTACAAAAATGTATTCCAATAAATGTCAGTCTATGCACATTTATTACCACTAAATAAAAGCGTAATACATAATTATGCCTCACATAAATAGTGTTTATTGTAAAATGTAAAAAAAAACTAAATAAAATAGTAATTATGATTTAGTACTGAGGCAGGAAGTCATGGGTTTATCACTCAATACTAAACAACGCAAATTGCAGTCTAGATATTTTTAACGTATGTGTAAATAATATGAATGCCAATATTAATTAGTTTCAACATTAATTATCATGTGTTATATATATATATATATATATATATATATATATATAACACATACACACACATATATGAATATGTGCAAGTTTATATCAATTCGATGCCATTTTTTTACCACTATAAAGCTACTGAGTTGGGGTTTTATCAGAATTTTTTTTTAACTTTTCGATAATATTGAATCACAAAAGGGGGGTATATGGTAGTGTTATTTTCAGAGTTGGGAATCGCTGGAATAGTCTTCATATGACTTCTATAATTACTAACCATCACAGCGTTACAGTTATCGAACTGGCGGAGACTATTATAAGTGTACACGCAAGATAAAAATCTATTTTTGGAAATATCTTAACTTTGCAAATATAAATTTAGAAATAAAAAAAATTGTGTTTTTTTCTTAAAATAACATGTTTATACGTTATAATCTCAGAGTTTAGAAAGTAAACAATGATTTTTTCTTTCGTCTTAAAAAAATATTGATTTGTAAATTTCAATGAATTTTCAAATTTATGATGTTTAAAAAAACAAGATACTTTACTTCAATTTCACATTGAACGGACAAGCATATATATATATATATATATATATATATATATATATATATATATATATAGAGAGAGAGAGAGAGTTAAAATCTAAAGCATTTAACGCCAGGTGTATATATATATATATATATATATATATATATATATATATATATATATATATATGTGTGTGTGTGTGTGTGTGTGTGTGTGTGTGTGTGTGTGAAATTGTCTTTGTGTGTGTCTGTGTGTGTACATTTTCCTACCAAACTATTCTTTCAATTATCAGTCTACAGACTCTAGATTGTACATAAGGGGTATTGATATTGGTGAAATCTTTAATCGGTTTTCGGCCAGAAATTTGGCTGTCAGGGGGTCAAAGTTCAACGATTTGACCTTTGAAAACTCTACCAAACTCCTCCGCCAATTTCTTGGACATGGATCAAACTTTCAATTTGACTTAGGCACAAAACAGTAAATGGTAAGGAGCCAAAATTAGGGTCTAAGTTTAAAAACATTTGACCGCTGCGGTCTCTACCAAATTACTGAGGTCCTGGATATGACCTTTAACTATATCCATTGGTGAGGCCCCAGCTTGTGGGCTTTAGGGAGTTTGGAGCCACCCTTTAATTGCCATTGCTCCCAGGTCCACTCTGACCCGGTGTTGTAGTACCTGTGAGGGTCCCAACTATGGGTTAAATAGAAACCCACTTGAAAACAAAAATATATTCTATTAAAAAATGTGTCTTCAAAATCTTGGGATTCGGTATTAAATAACCTGAAAAGAGTTGATAGGCCGTAAAACAAAAACAACCAAAAACCAACCTAAATTACTGAACCAAATTTTGGTCTAAACATTTTTAATTTTACAAAACGTATATACAGACGTATGGCAAGCTTTTTACTCGTGTTTGGCCGAGAATTTGGCTGCTTAGTGTTCAAAACTCAAAAGATTTCATTTCTGCGGTCTCTGGCATACTATTCAGCTAATTTAGGGTCTAAACATTTGAAATTTTACATGCAGGGTAGTTAGACAGGTAGTAAGGTTTTTTATCAGTTTTACGGCGAAAATTCGGCTACCAACTGGTCAAAGTTGAAATATATATATATATATATATGTATATATATATATATATATATATATATATTTGTGTGTATGTGTGCGTGTGTGTGTACATTATTCAGGACAAAGCATGAAGCCACTGGATGTAAGTAGCATATAAAACAAAATATGATTTTCACGAAGAACAGAGATGCATATTTACCTCACCCCTGCATAGACAAATCCTATAAGTAGGAGGAAAATAGAGGGACAACAGTACCACACGCTTGAAATTGTTTAAAAGCTGCTATTAAAATCAGAAGTGTATTACAATGAGTTATTAGCCGGCAAATTGATGGCGACAGCCGACTGAAACCAATATGAAACAAAAGAAGCATGCCACAGATCGAACAATTCCGCAGAACTCGTGCCATACTTATGTTTGTACAATAGATTGAGACAGGCAATATAACGTCTGAAAGCAAAAGAAGTACTTAAATGAAGAAGGGGATAAAACCAATGCATATATGTATATATTATTTGCCTCTAGTTTTTACTCACAAGAAAATACACGCCTTTTTTTTTTATTGAAACCTGACCAATATCTCTTTAGTTCCAATTATGTTACTCCTGGCTTATCTCCCCTTACTTTGTTTTGATCCATTTCCCTCTCTCTTTCTATTTTACTCTCTTTTTCTCTATTTCGCTCCATATCTTAGTCTTTGTGTCATCTAACTCTTCTTCTTCGCTCACACTTTTTGCTTCCTTTCCCATTGATGCTATCTTTCCGTAACATCAGAAAATGTCATGGAATCGCAGAAGTCTGCGAGATATGGAACTCATGTCGAGCGACATACAGCGCTTTCTCGAAATCACATTACTTGTCTTGGGAGATTGTACGAGAGAGACAAAGTAACGTCTTTGAAGAATAACAAGACGGTATTAAACGACAAGATAAAACAATAGCAAAACCCAAGATAGGGGGAAAAAAGGTAAGAATGATAAGAAAACAAAGAGGATAAGCACATCATACAAGGCGAGTTAACTCAATAATACTTGATAATTACTGTTTGCAAAATAGCAAAAAAAAAAAAGAACAAAATGAATACACAAAGAAAAAGATGTTTTGCGTTAAAACCGCTACACAAGATGAAACTCAAACCTTATCGAGGTTTTTGTCAAAGTTGATATGTTTATACATATTCTATTAATAAGTGTAGTTGAATTAAAGTTATACAAGCTTATTAGTACTCGGACAAAAGGAGGGTTGACTTGTAAATTCACCCTTGTCCGTTCGTCTGTTCGTCTAATTGCACTTGTTTTCAATAACTACGCCTTGGAATTTTTTGAAATTTTGCACAAACATTAAACATGATATGGGTAAAAAAAGAAAAGCAGATCGGATTTTCCGGAAAAAAATTACAGTTGGTCCCCTAGGAGTGCCTTTCGTGTTAAAGAAATATAGAAACTATTTTCATACTGAAGTGTGAAAATCGTTTCATGTGTTAATAACTATTATCTTTCAGATTAGCAAAAACAAAAAAAAAAAATTCAATAATTATTCGAAAAACACAAGAGAAGAAAAATTAAACACATTTAAAATTCGAATTTTCAACCTTAGAGTCTGCTACATGAACAGCTGTTTTTTTCTTGTTTGTTTGGTTATCTACATTCCTCATGCTATGCAAAATACAATATATTTTGTTCACTTTCGGCTGATTATTTTAAGCATATTTAAACCACACATAAAAAGAGGGTTATCGGCTAATATATATATATATATATATATATATATATATATATATATATATATATATATATATATATTGTGTACAGAAAGTTGTTAGTTGAGACAGATCATTGGTACCGTCGGTTTCAAGCCCGATAATAAGGCTCGTGTAAGGTATCCTTTTCAAGCTCTCTTCAGCCAATATTCGTCTCGACGAAGAGACGAATATTGGCTGAAGAGAGCTTGATAAGGATACCTTAAACGGGCCTTATTATCGGGCTTGAAACCGACGGTACCAATGATCTGTCTCAACTAACTGTTTTTCTTTACACTAACAACTTTCTGTACACAAAATATAAGTACCCTCTTAAAAATTGGATTTTCCTTTTAATTGAGCACTCTGCTGGAATTCTTTTTCCAAAAAAAAAAACTAATCAAATTATATATATATATATATATATATATATATATATATATATATATATATATATATATATATATATATATATATATATATATATATATATATCGAATAATTACTTGTATTTTTGGTAGATTTTTAAAGAGATTTAATCCAAAAATATTTACTCCTTCCATCCGTTTTGGCCGTGCCTATTTTAAACAGTTACACTCTTGTAAGTAAAAAAAAAAGAAAACTCGAAAACACTTCGTACTGACAGTGAATGTACGATAAACATTAGGTTAGCTGGACATGAATTTTAAAAAATGTTTTCAACTGTACTTATACCTTACATAAGTAAGGGATGTGTAGAGTTGTCAAGTGAACGATTCACGCATGCGCATTCATGAAAAAGTTGGCAAACAAATAAAAATCCGATAACCCCAACGTGCCAGTTTTGAATTTTTACCATTTAGCAAACCTCAGATGAAAATCAATTAAATAAATTCCACATGTCTGAATACTCTATATACCAAATTTTAAGTCAGTAGATAAAACACCGTTCGGTTTATAGGTTGAGAACTGTCCTCAATTATACACACACACACATTCTCACTTTTATATATATAATAGCATAGGTGCCCGGCGTTGCCCGGGTGTGAGGAGTATGCTGATAAAAAAAAGAAAAAAGCCATTATATATATATATATATATATATATATATATATATATATATATATATATATATATATTATATTTTATATATATATAATATATATATATATATATATATATTATATATAAAATAATATCTCTTCTTTGCATGGCCGTTTTTTATCTGCATTTTCTGCTTTATTTTTTAAACTTTCCTATCTATCTAATATACCAATCTACCCACACTTTAATATGTTGTATGTATATTTACTTATATTTAACTATATGCTTTTATTTACTTTTTTTCTTGCTTTTTCCTGAATTTGCAGATACCTGCCATCCTCTCCCCTTAAATAATTTTTATTTTTTATTTTATATTTTATTTTTTATTTTTTATTTATTTATTGTTAATTTATTATTTATTTTCTATTTATTTATTGATTTATTTATTTTTCATTTAGTGTCTTCTAACAACTCTTGCTGACCTTTTTTTTAAGTGATGACCTGTACATTTCAGTTGACCTATATTATTTTGCCGTATATATTTTTTTCGCGCTTTTAACATTTTCTGTCTCGGTCATTTTGACATTTGTTTCTCTATTTTATATTTAACTCTATCATCATTTTTTCTCCTCTTTTTCTTCCTTGATCTTTCTTATTTATATTCATATCTCGGCAGTAGAGTGAAAAGCATATCTTATTTTTCTTTTATTAATATTATTGGAATTTTTTCCTTTTTTTCTTAGTACACATTTTTGTGAATTTTTCCATGGATTTCTGCCTTTGGATTATTATGCACCATCTTCTTCCAATTAAGGGATTTCCTTGGATTTTACATGTGCAAATGGAAATTCAATTAACATTCTTAGAGTTATATATTTGGATTTTACCGTCACTGGATTATTTATCTTCCACCAGACTATCCATTCATGTGTAATCACCTTTTACTTCACCATATTCCCTCTGCTTTACTTTTTTTGTTGTTTTCAAGTAAGATCTTTGACTTACTTGTTGTTTCATCAAATACTTCTGCATGCAAAATCCGATCCCGGATTTTGTTAATTCCTACCCTCTGATGAAATGGAAAGTATTTCTTCCAAAACTTCGCGGATTAACGACTATCCACTTATCTAGTGTTTCCTTTTCAAATTAAATATGTTTTTAACTCATTTCAAAGTGTTTTTTGACATTTTTTAGTAACTGTTTGCTCGTATATATATAAAAGAGGGAGAGAGAGAGAGAGAGATTGGAAGTTGGATAGCGAACAACAAACTGCCACTAATATACAAAGCAAATTCACTCTGTAGAACAAATAAAAATTAAGGGTTTGGACAATGTTTAATTATTGGAATTGAGCACATCCTATTTAAGCGGCAGCCAAATGGCGTACCGGCGAGAAACGCTGACTGTCCCCATAACGGTCCAGTTTCAATCCTGGTTTGAGTAATTACTAGTCTAGCTGCACTGCAGAGCAGTAATATTGTAATGTTAATAAGTATATATGTGTATTTATCTTATCTTTCTTTCATTTTTTTTTTATGTTTGTGCGTATGTGATCGTTTTACTCTCTGTATTTCACTTTTACAAACCTACGGACACATACCGATTCTTTATCTTTCTATATATCTACATATCCATCTATCTAGCTATCTACGTTAAGATCGCACTCTCTCTCTATGTCCAGTCCTCTCCGTATCGTTATCTACGTATGCTTGTGTCCTTGAGAAAGTGAAACAATTAGTGCTTAGGGATTCTCCTAAATTGAATAATACTGGTTTACAATTTTGTATCAAATCGTTCTCCCTTCTCGTTCTATTACTCTCCTTTCTCTCTCTTTCTTTCTCTCTCTCTCTCTCTCTCTCTGTAGATATATATATATATATATATATATATATATATATATGTATGTGTGTGTGCACGCGCGTGCGTCTGTGGGTATCCCTTTCTCATCCGTATTTTATATTTCTATTGTTTTCTTTTTTTTCCAATTACACCACGCTTATGCGCATTCCCACATGTGCTCCGAGACCTGTCGGTCTGCCGTGACAGGATTTCGTCTCGTTGGATTTAGTACATGTGCCTTTACCGGTCTGATTGAATTACACTGGGATATGTCAGCCATCCTTGCCAAGAATTAACATCGACTAATGCAGTTACACTGAACGCTGCTCAGCTTTTAATTTGGGTTCACTCTGGTGCCTATCTCGGCTCCGGATAATATTCACTATTGTGGTTTCTATCCTTTTCAGCCTTTTAACAAGATGTTCATCTTTAGACATCTTCCAGTATCTTCTTGTCCCGATGTCTCTCTGGTGAAAAGACGGGGTTGGCTCGGGTATTTGAAGGATTGCCTCTAGCACCGTAGGCGCAATTGACGTTTCTCTCCATATGCGTCCAATCTTATCAATAAATGGTTCTCTCCGCCTGTAAATTTGATTCAGTTTGGTGTAGAATTGTCATCCATACTCGCGCAGTATAAATAGACACATGTTATGTTAGATGCGTCCGATCGTATCCATAAGAGAGCCTGAATCGTTCAGTTGATATGTCACGCTGCAATCTGCAAGTATTAAGTAGTATATTTATTTCTAAACACACGTGTTTTTTAAATATTGGGTTACCACTCAAAGAAAGGGTCTTTTTTTACTTGCCTCCCCATGAGAGCAAGGTTAGACAAAATGCCAATGTTTTATATGGGGAACATCCAACTTCTTAATAGGGACTCTCAAGATTCAAACAGAAATACAAATTACATAAATCTTGCTCAGCCATTCTCAACCGTTTCTCCATCATTGACCATTTTAATTTATATATCTCACAATTCGCCCCTACTCCAATACAAAAACAAAGGCATAACCATGATAAAGTAACAGAAAAATAAGAAGAGTAAAAAGAATCGTTTTATTTTTTCAGGATTTTATGTTTTGTATGAATAGTATTGTCAGAAATGTAAAGAAATTCAAAATGTTTCTCAATAGAAAATGATGAACGTAACATGTATCACGTATCTTTACAGAGCAGAACCTGAAAAAAAATTATTCTTACATTATCAAGTTATTTAATCTCGACTACATACATTTTACTCATAAAAGGTTTATTTACCCCTGGTTGAGAAGCTCTAGTCTAAATGGATTTCTGTTTTATTGACTGAGGACAGAATATACAAAATGTGCTATCAAAATAGATACTGCCCTTTACTCTTAGCAAAAATACAAACTTATTTTAGTTAATAAGATGGAAAGATTGTCAACCAAATACTGAAGAACAATCAATGGAAAAGATTTAAATTCCATTACAATGGGAGCCGGTTATGACCAGATTTTAATTTGCGAGGAAACAGTACCGTTGTAATGTGTTCCACAGACAGGGAGCTCTTGTAAAAAAATCTATCCATAAAAATTCCGCCTGCCACTATATATATATATATATATATATATATATATATATATATATATATATATATATATGTATATATATATATATGTATATATATGTATATATATATATATATATATATATATATATAAAGCAATACATATCCATATCCATAATTATATAAAGCAATACATATTTATATACATATATAAGGAATATATACATATTTATATAAAGCAATACACACATATACAAAGAAATACACACACACACACACACACACATATATATATATATATATATATATATATATATATATAAATTCTCTTCAAAGAGAAAAGTTCATATTTGCAAAATAAATACTAAAAACGAAATCCACAAAACGCAGGCACCACATTTAGAAGTGAAATAAATGATAGATTTTAGAATCATACTTGATGGAGAGATTTGGGATGGTAGGTAAAAAGTGCACACATATATGAATAGGGAATAATAGCACAAGATGAGAATATTTGAGAATATATACAAAGGGAAGCATTAAGTAGTTTGTCCATTAAAAAAATAAATCCTATCTATGTTTAAAAAGCCGATAAGAACATTTAGCAACCCCATTTAAAAAATGATATTCTGCTGTGTTTTTAGGCGGGTTCATGTTAATATTCTGAAATAAATATCATTTTTTTCATATAAATGTTTATTAAAATGATCCCTCATTTCTAGGACATTAAAAAGTTTGAAGACATATAACTAATCTTCAATGTCCGTATAATCCTAAATCTGACACGCACTGTCAGAAAACTGTACGAAATCACTTTAAAAAATTAAACATGCAAAATTCATCTCCCATAGCAGAAACAATGCTTAACAGTCTGGAATCCTACACCGATAGAAAACCTTGAAAATAAAGGTGTTACATTACAATAAATTGGACAGCAATTTTCCTGGCCACCATCATTTACAATCGAGTATATTTTTGTTTGCTCCGAATTAAAAAAAAAAAAAAAATGAGAAAATAATACGATTTATATATTTACCAATTTTACGAAACTTTTTTAAAACTTTCAGTTTATGTGTATTATTTTGACGTTTCTAAATAAAATTACCGTTGAAGTATAGTATCTGTTCTGATACTATACTTTATCTTTTCTGTCCTTGGTCAATGAAAAAGAAATCCTTTAATATTTAGGATTGAAAAGATACCCTAATCTTGAATGCTACTTTTTGGGGATAGTAGGGTTTTCACTACATTACTAACTCACCTTGTGTCTAACTTTACCATCGTAAGAAGGTAAGTAATTATTTTCCTTATGTAGAAAACTTTGTTTCTGTTTTTAATGTTTGCTAAAAAATGAACGCAATAAACTTCATCGAGGTATTAACATATGCTGCGTCTTTAGAAAGTTGTTTCACGCTGACAATTTAATGCAATAAAAAACGTTGAAAACGTTAGTATAAATAAGTAAAAACATGGAAGGTCATCAAGCCATGGTGGCACATGTTCATTTAAAAATAAAATACAAGACTAACCTGTCGGTTTGACACCTTCTAGCACTCGAAATGGTCAAATTAGTTCATCGCAGATTATTCCAGTCCAAATCATGACTCCTTCACCTCCCTGTTGACGATGGAATCGATGAGGAGTATGGAATCCAAGAGGACTCCAAACTTTGGCCCACCTTTCTAGTCCATCCAGGGTTGCTCTGGCCTCATCGGTGAAAAGAACGTTTTCAAAGCTGGTTTTCATGTATTTCTGAGCCCAAGCCAAAGCTTTTTCCTTATGAGTTTGGTTTAACAGTGATCTTGCTCTGGGCGTAATGCTTCTTGCAATTTCGTTTAATATATAGCAGCTTGTTTTTTTGTTTCCGGAACAAAGAAGGTATTCTAGCCTTGTCAAATATATCAGCACTGTTGTTGCTCGGCTTCTTGATAAGATGACAGCGAATTTTTCTAACATCAGCAGCAGAAATTGACATGTTTTATATTTTTGCCCTATCTTAGTTTGATGTTTCGACTTTCAACGAATAAAGATAATCTTCATCGCTGTCGTCCAAGCTCCTTGGCTAGATCTACGAGAGATAAACGTTCTGCAAGGCCTGCAACAACACGTTCCTTTTCACCAGCTGTCAATCTTTCTAGGCATTATGGGAGACCTTCAATAAAGTGATACACACTTAGGATTACCAGAAAATAGACAAATTAGCATAATTTTCAAAATATTTGTTCACATTCCAGAAAAGTCTAGGGGATAATGCACCTTGTTATGCTGTTCCAGTACCTAAATTTCACTTTACTGCGTCTGATAGCAATTTCAAAATTAAAAAAACATATTGATCCGCAATAAAGCGATACACAGTGTTTATATAATAATAATAATAATAATAATAATAATAATAATAATAATAAGAAGAAGAAGAAGAAGAAGAAGAAGAATTCATAATTATAAAAATTATAAACATGCATAAATATTGTGTAACCAACACTGGTGTATATGAAGATTTCTCTTTCAAAATGTAAATCTATTGTAAATTACTGTTTAATATCTATTGTAAATTACTTTTAGAAAAACATCATAATTATAAACATTGTAAGAAAAAGGATATTCTAAACAATATCTACATTTGTTATATAGAATAGGTGATGGTTATGACAGCACTACTACACGACTATAAATACAAATACCTCTATATGACACATATACACAAACCCCTTACTAGTTTAAATGACCTCCCACATTTTCTTTCTATGTTGCGCGGCCGTTGCAATGTTAGAATGCATTATTTACCACGTTGTTGGTTTTTTATGGAATCGCTGTATACAAGGTATAAAGCCACGTTATATAAGGAGCCAAAATACTTCAAAGTAAAAAAGACAAAAAAAACACGTCAATGATGTGTTAAATTTAGGCTCAGTAAACATCAATTCTTCCCCCTTTGTCAGAAACATCGACCATAGACCACCATAGACATAGAGCATCGACCTATGCAAAGACACATAGACAAAATAATGGAAGCGACAATTCAAAGACTGCGGAAGGCAAATGTTTACTTTCTATTATACTCTCTTTAAACCGGGCAACTTCCATAGCAACAGTCGACATTTGAACAGTTTAATTGTACCGAATTTTATCTACAATATTCAAGATGTTCCCGGTATATAATGTTCTGTCACTTGATAAACGTTCCACACGGCAGGATAGAATCGGTAAGCGCTTGATTACAATGCAAATATTCTTACCGCTCTATCACGTTCTGTTTAACATATCGTTACGCTGTTTACCAGCCCAGTCTAGTAAATACCCCGACCCCTGTCGCACACGTTATTTCTATTCCGTCCGCTGGGCCCTTAATTCATCAAACGGGTGTCAATCGCCATAAAACAAAAGTGAAGATGATAAATGATTTCGATTTGGAAGCGTGAATTTCGCAACACATTCGACAAAAATCTCTTGCAAATGACTTTTCATAGTTTGAGTAAATTTCACGGTCTTCAATTTGGCGACTGGATCATGAATCTTCCTGGAAGGTTCTTTTTTACATCGTACCTTAGCGATTTAATGAGGCGATTATTTTGATTCTTTATTTCTTTCTTTATTTAGATCCGTTCTTGTGTATTTATTTGTAATTTTGAAATTGCGTTTTCATTAAGTTTCATTAAGCTCTTATTCGTCAGACGTAATTAGAAATACACCCAAGCATATTTATTAGTGGCTGGTAGGTTGGAAAATAGATCTAAATATATTTTATTCGTATAGATATCCTATTTATTGCCAAAGAGTCAATGCTCTATTGTGCCTATGTATTATATAATACTGATTACAAAAGTTTACAAAATTACTTAAATGCCATTAGCTAGAATCGAAACCAAAATATTTAGCGCACCAGCCGCGTTCCCTACCATTTGTTCTTCGAGAAGTAGCTAAGCAAGATTTGAAATTACACCAATTCAAGCTACAAATGATTTTTTGCATGTACAAAAGTAATATAGCTATATCGCCACGTTCAAATAAACATTTTGTATTTCAATTTGCCGACATATTTCTGTACGCGTTATTCATCAATCTAAACAAATGTTTTACTTGTTATAAACCCCCCCCCTTTGGTATATTACTATTTCCTGATAATTTCAATGTTATGTGACGAGTAGTTATCGGTTCAGTATTTTAACACAGACATACACACACACACATATACATTTACTGTGTTATTGATATGGATGAGACGTTTCCGATACAATTACTGATTCCGTTCTAAATTCCCGATTACAACACTATTACCGATCTCAATTCCGACTCTATTTTTTAATTTAAAATATGTAATTATAGATTTGTTGATTTCCTTTTTTTAATTTTATAAGAAACACCGCATACTGTGTACATATAGTTTAGGAAAATAAAAAGTACACTGGTGGGAGGGGAGTGTACAATACACAAATGCAGTTTCGACTATCTATTTTCCTGATAATTTATTGCAAATTATGATATGCTAAACTCATTGTGAGATTTTCATCTATATTTTTAAAAATTTATGCCAATCTTTCCTATTCAACCAATCGTGTTCTTTTAATCGCCATATGTTTTCCAGTATCACGGTTACCCAAGTTCATTAATAATATATAGCTATTTTAGGTTAATTGTTTAAAGCAATACAAATTTATCATTTTTATCATTAGTAATAGCAATGAGAAATGAGGTTAAAATTCCAGTTTATATCTAAAAAAAAAAAGTGAGAATATATGCGTGTGAGGTCGTGATGACAACTCTCAATCTATATACTCAATGAATTGTTGATCTACAGACTTGAAATTAGGTATATAGAGTAATTAGACATGTGGAAAGCTTTTTAATTGGTTTTCATCCGGAAAAAGGGCTGCTAAGGGTAAAATAGAAAAATTGGTACTTGGGAGCAATCGTATGTTTATCTGTTTGTCAACTGTTTCACGATTGCACTTTTGCAAATTGTGCACATAACAGCGTCGCCATGTAAAGAATAAGTAGGTTCGAAAACTCTATTTAAAGAAATTGATAAGCTAGTCTAATGGTTATTGTACTTGACTCACTGTCTTTAGGTTTGGGTTTCGATCTCAACTCGAATATTGAACTGAACCGTTTAGAATAAAACAAAACAAAACATAATACTATGAGGGTCATGTCTACGTTTCTTTTTGCTTTTTACTGCATCTTTTAAAAGCAGTTTTACGTTAGCCTCTATACCGGCCAACGCTGGGTACATCTTCTAGAAAAAGATGAGTTAAAATGATCGTCTTGGAAGAGGATATTAGGCAAAATATTTTTTCCAATACCGAGTGTGATGCCTCCAAAAGTTCTCTCGGCCCGTCTTCTGATTCTGATCTATCGTTCTAACAATACAACTGACATGTAACTCGATTGCTCATGTAAAAATTAAACATCTCATATATAAAGTACAGTTAGTCCTATCTTTTTTCATTTTTATTTTTCTAAATGAGAACTTTCTTTACAAAAATCCATATTTTATTCTGCTTCACTAGTTTGTTTGGTGAATTATTGAAGCGCGTTGTTAAAACAATAAACAATAATTTGATTTAATTTCTTTCATCATATAGTTTCACTGGGTAGAAATTATTTACATAAACACACCGCCTTAAAATAGGCTGTAACTCTATTTATTTATATACAGGCTTTATTAATTTCCGAGTTAGATTTGGTTGGTTGGTTGTTTTTGTTTTACGGCATATCAACCCTTTTCAGGTTATTTAATGCCGAATTCAGTGATTTGAAGAACATTTTTTTAATAGAATATGTTTGTGTTTTTTTCAAGTCGGTCTCTATTTAACCTATAGTTGGGACGCTAACAGATACTACCACTCTGGGTCAGAGTGGACTTGGGAGCAATGTCAATTAAGGGGTGGATTCACACTCCCCAAAGCCTGCAAGCTGGGGCCTCACCATCGGATATAGTTTAAGGTCATATCCAGGACCGAGTTAGATTTGGAATGAAGACTATAAATAATTACCTGATTACTTAGCTTATCTATTAATCTATTTAGACCTGTTCTGACGTCTTTAAAAGAAGCTTTGAAATCGCATTTCAAGACGTATTTCAACAAATGAGACTTATTTTAAATATATTTAGATATATTTTAAAGATATCTAGAACAATACCTGTGACAGGACGGGTATAAAAATGTCCCGAAAAAAAAGAGTATTGCGCCACTTTTATGTCGCTTATTAAGATCAATGCTTATTAATACCAAACCTCATGTCTAGAATCCTTAATCCTATTTAAAAAAAAAAAACATTATAAAAGTTTATATGATTTTTATGAGTTTCGTCAATTCTAAAATTTAAAGGGGCTTCATAAGAAAGAACTTTTAACGCTATTTTGTCATATATATATATATATATATATATATATATATATATATATATATATATAATACTTCGATTTAGGTCAATTTTTCATTTCCTTGGATATATAGCTTTAAGTTCTTATTCTTATTATTATTTAGGTAATAAATCGGTTGGAAAAAAATGAAATTCCAGCAATAGTGTTCAATTGATGTCTAATGACCATTAAGCTAACAAATTAGCAAAGAAGAGTTCCTGCCTTTATCATACCCCTTTGGATATTCTTTAAAATACACCCAAGAAATTGAAATGCAAGGAATATTTATTAAGTTCAAATAGTTTTTTTTTAAATTTAACTAAATCGCAGTGTTTTTTTTTTTTACACAGAAATCATCACTTATCAAGGTCCGGGTGACACTCGAGGATAAGGGTTAATGGGTAAACATTAGTCAATGTGATTATAGCGTAGTAAACATAAGTAGGCGGAATTTTGTAAATTGGATTACTTAGGAGACGGTTCATCAAGAACTTGTTTACGTTGGATTTGAAGACAACCAGATTATAGTCAGCTGGAAAACCATCAAACAGAAGAGAGTTTCACAGGCGTGCAGTTCTAAAAAATCTTTATTTTCCCGAATAGTCGCATATCAACGCTAGGGGCCAATATGATTGGATTTTTTATGAGTCGTTCTTTGATGGGTCTTTAGTCGATTAAAATTGCGTCAAAATTAAAAGAAAAAGCCGTTAAATATTTTGTGCATTCATCTAAGTTCTTTTTAATGTTTAATCCGTTCGTATGTGTGTCATGATGCCGGTGCATTGATCACGTCACCAACTTTAAATTTTAGTTTTGGTTTCGATATTAACTGATGGCATATACATGCCTTTTTTATTTTTTAAATCACGACTCTATAATAATATATATGAAATCTGGATATATTTAAATATGATACTTAAGCGTATTTTACGCCCAGGCAAAGCCTTCCACAAACAGAATGAATAATAAAGTGTTATTGGGCCATCTATCCAGTCAGAGCTGACGGAACAAGTGCACGCTACCCCCGTGAAGTAAATATAAGGTTCCGCTCGAAATTCCGTCCAAATTCCCGAGTTCGGCAGCAACATTCTCAAGTTCGACAAGATACACCTGAAGAGGGTCAGAAGTTATATCGACCGAAACGTTGTAAGAAACACACTCAAGATGAGAACAGTAGTCCGATGAATAATAATTCAAAACGTGCTTTATTTTCATTTAAAAAATTCCGATTCATTAATGAAATTTGACATTTATAAAATGTACTACGCTCATTTGTAAAATAGATGTTATTTAGAAAAGCGACCAACCGGAGTGGTACCGTCTTTACGAACAAAGTTTTGGACAAACAGACGCTAGAATTTATCTTTTATGTCAATGGTCTTATTCTTAGACTATATCTTACTAATCACATAATCACCTGCATGTATGAGATAAAATACGAAATGCCTTCAAAAAGTGTTCAGACTTTTTGCATGGGCATTTAAAATTGTCCTAGACATGATAATTCAGTATGATATTGTTATATATCTTATGGAATGGCTGACCAATTTTTATGGTTTCAGGTTCAAATGAACAGCTACATCAAGAATCGGAATACATCTTTCTGGTGAATTTCAAAAATGCAATCTGAACGTAAGAAAAATTTAGGAGAATGGTATGCTATAAGATTCTGTTTTAAACTTGGCAAAAAATGCCACAGAAACGCATAGAATGCTTCAGACTGCTTGTGGCACGCTTTCCTGAATCGATCATTAGTTTTTAAGTAACATAAAAGATTCAAGGAATGCAGAGACTCTGTGAAAGACAATAAGAGGTGTGGGAAGATTAAGGATGACAGAATATCGGAGTTGATTGGCCAAATAAATACTTTCATTAATAAGGACCTTCGTGTGTCTATAGAGACACTGCGTGCACAGTTTAATGTCAGTGTGGGAATTATAAATACAATGATTTGCAAGACATTGATTTGTGTAAAGTTTGTCCAAAGGGATCTCAGAGAAGGTCACAGACTATTTGAACAAGATGGGCATCAACACAGTCCCTTACCTTCCCTATAAGCCCAGAACTTTTTCCCTTCAACTTTTGGTTATTCCCAAAGCCGAGGAAAAACCTTGGAGGCTGTCATTATAAGACAATTTAGGAGATTACGTGGGTATTAACACGTTACAAACAAGTGGATATGTGCATTATGGCAGGAAGTGATTACTTCGAAGAATACTAGAGTTCAATGTATGTACTATCATTAAAAGTTCCCAGACGAAAAAAGCCTGGATAACCATTTAAGGCACCTCGTTTTTTTTTTTTAGATGCAAGTAACACTCAGGATAAAAATAGTAGTCCGATCAATAATGTAATATAAGCAAACGTATAAATCGATATTATAACCAGTATTTAAAAATTAGAAAAGAAAACATTGATGTAATGCGTTATGCTTTCTCAATCTATCATCTTCCGAATGGTTTCTAATCATAGTGTGATCACCAGAATATGTGATGTACATTTTAATCCTAACCCAAACCATAACTGACAAATAATAACGCCTGATTCGTACCTACACACCCTAAATCATAAATTAGCTGTAGCTTTTGTAAGTTATAGTTTTAGAGTTATATTTTTATACGGCATAATCACATTGACGCGGTTGTTCTCGTTAGATCATCGAAGTTAAGCAACAACGAACCTGGTCAAAACAAAATGGGTAAACATTTTGGAATACTAGGCCTTCGCTTTAGATGAGAGCTAGGTTTTACATGGAAGTACTACAAAAGGTCAGGGTCGTCAGTTCTACTGACGGAGATATATAAGCGAGTGGACATCGCTTGGGAATTGGATATTACCATAAAACTTTTTACTTTGGACGACGCTGATTTAACCCGTTTAGGGCGAGTCCCGCATCGGTTCGTTTGCGGTAGGGTCAACGGGTAGATCACCTATTGGATTCAAAACCATTCAGTATATCACATGTTTAAAAAGCACCGATTTACCTTTGTTCTTTTCCTTATTCGTCGTACGATCTTTTTATGTGACAAGGCGTATATTTATTTACATATAAACACACATTACTTTTTATTATATACCTACTCTTTTAATACATATAAAGGATAATATCCAACGTTATTTATGATCTCTGGAAAATAATATCATACATGCGATATTCAGTTCAAACGAATGGGGTTGTATATGTCACTAAATTGTGACCACAGGTGCTTCCATGCGAAAAAACAACAAACTAAATGTTACAGAGTCGCTTTTGTCTGTTTCAATGTGTACTCATTCTTACAAGGGTTATTTAAAGCCAAAACAATTCCTATTGTGGCGAAGTTATTATAAACGATACATTAACACAAGGAACATGAAATATTATCCGTTTAAAAGCAGTAAGTTTATACTTAAAATAACTGGCAGTCATACAAGTTTCATTTTCTTTTATATTGTTTACGTCTTTGTACCGCGCAATAGAAAACAGGGCAACATTTTAATATATTTTACTGCAAAGAAATTTTGACAAAAAAAAAATGCAAGCATCATTTTGTTTAAAAACACATTTCACAAAATATTCTCTCGCTTTCTTTCCACCCCTCTCTCTCTCTCTTTCTCTCTCTCTCTCTCTATATATATATATATATATATATATATATATATATGAAAACAATTAAATATAAACATATATATATAAATATATATATATATATATATACATATATATATAAATATATATAATTATATTCATATATATATATATGAAAATAATTATATATATACATATATATATAAATATATATAATTATTTTCATATATATATATACATATACATATATATATATATATATATATATATATAATTATTCTCATACCTACAGACTCTAGTTTTTCATCATTTCTGAATCATCAGTGCAAAATGTCACTATTATCGCTGATCGCTGGATTCAAACCCAAGGTAGCCATGCCTGTCTCCATTAGCATTGAACATAATCATAACACCAAGGCCACCGTCAACTGAGATCGAGCGGTAGATTAAAGTGAATTTTAACATTTATAAAGCTAACCGCGGCACAAACGTTATATATATATATATATATATATATATATATATATAGAGAGAGAGAGAGAGAGAGAGAGAGAGAGCGAGAAAGAGAGTCACCTTCTCTGTCTTGATGAGGAATGATCTCTACCTAATTCTCTCTCAACTTTTGGTCTACGAACTTGAAAATATAGGAGATTTGGTCGGGTGTGATATATTCGTTTTTGTTGTCAGTCTAAAAAAAAAAATAGCTGCTAAACGTTAAAAATTTTAAATGAATATGCCTTGGCAGGCATAAGTCGACTTAAAAAAATTCTATGCATGCGCAAATATACATTTACATATTTTACAACGTTGCATTAATGTTTTTATATCAATAAATATGCTCCCAGTTCCGGATCCGTATTGAGACGGTGATTGAGGCTTGAGGTGGCTACATTGAATAGATGTCAGCTCTATAACATAATCAAGTTACCTGAATAATTTTTCTCAATAATTTTCTAATAAAGCTTTAGTGGTGTTTCTTTAAGGCAACACTTTTATCGTTCCACCCTGTAGATTATAAAAAATATTATTCTTAGATATTGCCAACAATAACCTTAGACTTATCATATTTTATGAAAAATTAAAAACCCTAGATTTAGTGGTAAAACAATACCTCCCTCTCGAACGAACTAACGTCAACTATGAGTCCAAATGCCTACTAGGAGAGTTTTTTTTATACGGTGGTCACCACTTATCAAGGCCCGGAAGCCACTCAGGGATAAGGGTTATTGCAAGTACAGTACGTTAGTGTGGAGATTTAATGTCTACTTAAGGGGACGGTTATTCAGGAATTTGTTTACGTTGGACTTGAAGACATCCAAGTTGTAGTCAAGTGGGAAGCAGGCAGAGGAACAGAGTTCCACAGGCGTGCAGTTCTGATAAAGAAGCTTTGTTCATGGAATCTACGTTTTGATTTAGGCACAGATAAAGAGTGGGGAAATTTTTTGACAGTGGATTCAGCTAGACGGGTGTTTTTCGTAAAAGATTGGCGCGGGGGGGGGGACCAGACATTGGATTCAGACGAGCACCTGCCATGAAAATAACGATAAAACAAAGATAGGCTCGCAACGTCTCTTCTGTAGGAGAGAGGTTGCAGGGAAGAGAAAAGGGCATCCCCACTAAGCCACGAAGTCTATTTTGTACTCTGTCAAGGCAGGATAGGCTGTTTTTAGCAGCTCCTTCCCAGATATGGCGGCAGTATTCCATCCTTGGACGTACTTGACTTTTATATAGATAGAGAATTGCATCAGTAGTGAAATATCTTCTGGAGTGGTAGAAGGATCCCGCCATCTTTCCAGCGACTTTGGCAACAGACTTGATGTACGTATTCCATTTCAGATCAGGAGTGAATGTCAAGCCCAGAAGCTTGTCAAAACATGGGGCTTCTCCTAGACGACAGCCATCCATTTTAATTGAGGCCAGATGCGGATCAGAGCGTTGATGATGTAAAAATAGGAGTTTGGTTTTAGATGCATTAAAGGTAACCAGCCACGTCTTCACCCACTGAACCACGCGCTCGAGATCAGAGAGAGAGAATCTGAGTGAACTTTGTCATTTACAGATGTTTATGTGTTGCCGTAGATGGCCGTGTCATTAGCATAGATGTCAACGAATGATTTAAGTATGTGTTTAGGGAAATCATTGATTTAGATCAGGAAGAGAGCTGGACCCAGGATGGACCCTGTAGGGACTCCAGCATTAATACTGCAGGCCTCTGATTTTTGTCCATCGATCATTACTCTTAGTAACCTATCGGAGAGAAATGATTTAATGATAGAGAAAACATTTCCAGTTATACCGTAGCTGGAAATCTTGTGAAGTAGGCCCTTATGCCATACCTTGTCAAAGGCCTTTGATATGTCAAGAGCAATTGCCCTAGAAAGGAAGCCTTTGTCAATAGATTCACTAATCTTATGAGATATAACCGTTAGCACATCTGCGGTAGATCTTGCTGAACGGAAACGATATTGCGTGTCACTAAGAAGGTTATTTCTCTATTTTATATGGATTCCACAACTTACTCATAACACACATCAGACTTATTGGTCTGTACTGAAAAGGAGATGACTTATCACCTGAATTCTTAAATACAGGGCAAACTGATGAGGTTTTCCAGGGTGTTGGAAAGCACTTCTCCTTAAGGCAACGCTTAAAGAGTTTCGTAAGTATGGGAGCAAGTTCTGGTTGAAGTTTTTTTTAACACTATAATTGGGATGCCGTAAGGGCCAGTTGCTTTACTGGAATCTAGGTTCTTGATTAGCTTAGCGACCTCATGCACAGATATTTGTTTGTTACCTAGCGTGTTCTGTGTTATAGGAGGAAATATGGGGAGTTGATGGCCTTCGTCACATTGGGTAGAATTAGCTACAAAGTTCTTGGCAAATAGTTTGGCCTTGTCTGATGCTGACGAGATGCCCTCTGTCCATTGATAATGGTTGGGATAGAACGGACACTTCTGTAAAGGATCCTATTTGTTACTTGCTAAAACTGGTAGGAACCAAGCCGCTGATAAGCTACTTTGGATTTAACAGACTGGGCATACAGCTCTCTTGCATTTTCTATTACTATTTTACAGTGGTTGCTGGCGTTCCTAAAAGCAGCTTTAGTCTCAGTGCATCTATTACGTTGGTAGTTATGGAAAAAGTGATTTCTGTGCGCGATAGCAGTAGCACATTCTGGGGAGAACCATCGCTGGCTGTTAGGTTTTTGTTGGAATTTTTTGTATGATATGAATCGGTCTATGCCTACAATTAACCATTCGGTCAGGTCTAATACTATAGAGGACACATCCTTTTTAAACATGAAATGCAGAGGTAGGTCAGATATGAATGTACGGATGTTTTCCCAGTCAGCCATGGTGTATTGGTATACTGTACGGTTGAGAGGTACGTCTGGGGACTTATTACAGTGTCCTGCTTATTGCTGTATCGGGAGATAGTTGTCTATATAACCGTGTATATCTTGTACCACATTAACGTACGCGTGTATGTAGTTGAATCGTACGTGTGCTTATACGTGTTTGAGTTTGTTATGTTTGAATGTGTAACGTGACAATACTATTGTCTTTTGTGTTGTTATCAAAGCGGACCATACGTGAGTCTCTATGTACGTTTTCTCTGTTGTGTAACGGACTCTTGTTCTTGTTTAAAATGTCTATTTTATCGGCTTGTGATTCATTTAGGTGTTCGTGCCTGAGTGTCAGAACATATAACAACACGAATAACGAAGTACCTGTTCTGCTATTAATTTTTCTGGGAAGTTCGCGGGAGTTCGATTTTGTGTAAAAAGAACGCGTTAGACAGACACAAGACGCTGTATGTTTAATAGAACCATTATCATCCCATTGACTATATCATTGTACGTCGATCTGATAGACAGGATATAAATGCTACACGCTCTTACAGTATCGGGGAATGTTGTTCAGACCATGAATTGATCTGCTCCACAGTCAGGATGAAAACCAAGCGCCTTGTTCGAAATAAACGTAATTCTTCCATCAAGAGAATTACTGTAGACAAGTCCAAAGTTAAGGAGAAAGTGCTCTAATTTCAAAAGCTACTATTAAAAAGCTGTCCTCCATTGTATGTGGGAATGACATTGAGGCATCGTGGAGGGATTTTAAAACTGCAGTTTATAACTCTGCTAAAGAGTCATTGGGATAGTGTCGAAGGAAAACCCAACACTGGTTTGATGAAAATGATCCAACTATCCTCCCTCTGCTCAACACCTTGCATCAAACTCATCACGTATGGATTACTGACAAGAATTCTTGAGCGAAATATAGGTGTTTAAGAATTGCCAAAATGTTGACATAATATCGGTTCCGGAAAATGAAATAAAACTGGTGGGAGCTGAAAGCAAAGGTCTTACAAAATGCAGCGGATAGGTGTGATTTGAAATCATTCTACCAAAATCTGAAGGAGGTGTTTGGTCCTATTTCAAGGGGGGTGCATCTCCAATATTTTCGTCGGATGGCATTTTCCTCACTGATGAGAAAGTTATTACTAAGCGCTGGGCTGAACACTTTTCAACTATTTTAAACAGAGAATCGACAGTGGATCGAGAAGTGATTGATGATATTCCTCAGAGGCCAACCATCGAGACGCTTGCTGATAGTCCATCCATCAACTTTCAAGTGGTAAGGGTCCAGAGGATGACGGCATACCTGCAGAAGTATACAAATGCAGAAGCCAACTGCTAATCAGGAAACTAAGTGCCCTGTTCTCATTAATATGGGAACTTGTACCGTGCCACTACAGTTCAAAGCCGCGTCAATTATTCACCTGTTTAAGCGCAAAGGAAATAAGCGTGATTGTGATAAGCAGAGAGGAATTTCTCTTTTATCTGTTGCTGATAAGATTTTAGTTCATGTAACCTTAAACAGACTCAATTGTTCAATCTGTAAAACCGTGCTCCCAGAACCCCAATGTTGTTTTAGGGCAGAAGGAGGTACTGCGGATACGATCATCAGCCTTCGGCAACTACAGGAAAAATCGAGGGAGATAAATAAGGACGTTTTTCTATATTAGATGACCTAACAAAGGCATTTGATACTGTCTCTAGGGATGCCATGTGGACTGTTTTGAGGAGGGTCGTTATTCAATACAGGATGTTGAAAGTGATTGTCTCCTGCTACTAGGGAATGGTGGTGACAGTACTATCTGGTTGTGACAAAGTAAACCATTTGAAGTGTCAAATGAAATTAAGCAATGATGTGTCCTTGCCCCGATCCTATTTGCTCTTTTTTATTTCGGTGATGCTGATAAAAGCTTGCAAGAGCACCTCAGGATGTGTAAGTGTTTCGTATCGATCAAGTGGAAGATTATTTAACCAACAACGGATCAAGGTCAAAACCAATACTTCTGTACATACTGCCCTTGATCTCCTTTACGCTGATGACCCATACACTTGATGACATGCAGAGCATCTTCAATAGCTTTTCTGGTGAATATAATGTATTCGTTTTTACAATTAGAATAAAAAGAGAGTAAAATTATTCACCAGCCAAAACCAACCGCTACCCCCTCTTAACAACCAGTAGTATATGTTGATGCGAAGCTTTGAAAACAGTATCTTTTTTCATACCTCGGATCTGTTGTGCCTGATGATGCTAAATTTGAAAAGGGCATCCAAAGTAGAATTAATAAAGCTAGTGAGGCATTTTATAGGTTGCGGCACGGACTCTGGAATAGCCATGATGTGTCTCTAAAGCTGAAGGTGTCAGTCTACAAATCTGTTGTTCTGCCTACTCTTCTTTATGGTGCTGAAACGTGGACCTTGTACCGCAAGCATATAAATCAGCTTGATTCTTTCCATATGAGATGTCTTCGTTCTGTTTGCAATGTTGGATGTCAGGATCGTGCTCCGAATAGTGAATTACTGGAGAGATCTGGAATCACTAGTAATGAATAATTTTTATCAGGATACAAATGCGGTGGTCGGGTCATCTTGTGGGAATGGATGACTCAAGATTTCCAAGGCAACTTTTGGGGGTAAATGACAGATTCTTCCCTCCCAATATGGTGTCGCCTGCTTCGTTACAAAGATAAACTAAAAGACAACCTGAAGCGTTATGGAATTTTTCTGAGTTCCTGGGAGAGTGCAGCAGGGGATCGCAGAGAATAGAGAAACACCAGAAAAATCCACCAAAAGATGAGTATGTGTGCCACTGTGGTTTCAAAGCACGCAGCAAAGCAGGGTTATCTGTTTACTTGAGAAGACATCTTTGAACGACGAGCATATGCATGTTCACCATCTGCGAAGGGGTGTGCCGGACGACTACAGGATTGCAATTATGCATGTGGTGTCACAGAATTAGGAGCTGCTGAAGATTGGATACTGAACCTTCATTCATCGTCTTCGATAAGAGAACCCCCCCATATATATATATATATATATATATATATATATATATTGAAGTAATTTTTCTATGTATCAATTCTGTGACTTCAGCCCCTAAGTAGGACACTCGTTTTAGCCCAACTTGTTCATCACTTGTTTTAGCCCATCTTGTTCATTCGATGTCTCCAGTCCAACTCAACGATGCTTGAGCAAACCGAAACACGTGATATATGAAACGTCACGTCTGTAACCTGTTCGAATAACTTGCATTATAATGCAAACTTGACCAGATCACAGTTTGACGTGTTTTACACCCTGTCAAAACATGATTTCAAATTTATATTGTCCACTCAATTCTAGATAGATATTTATACAAACAGATAGCTAGATAGATAGAGATATATAAAGATCGATCGAAAGTTTAATTGATAAACAGATAACTAGATCGGTACACAGACAATAGGATTACCAGATAGCGAGATAAAAAGATAATTTACCGCGTCTGTCCGCTATTTTCTTACGATATAATAACAAAAAAATCAAGCAACAGTTTTGTTGGTTACGTTGGTTACATAAATACCACGCTATCCCGTCGTCTTACTATGAACCCTGTAGAATCTTGTGCTTTCTTATAATATTTACAGAAAAGAAGCATATCTACGCCTTTCCGAGTTTAGAGTAATTTTAGTCAGCAACACTCAAATTATACACTATGAAACTAACGTTAAAAATTTTAAATTTTGAAAGCAATATATCTATCACGTCAGTAAACTGCCCTTAAGGTGGTTACATTCCAATCTAGCCAAAACATATTTAAATGCCAATCATAACCCCATATATTTTCTGACCCTGTTTTGACCCCCAAACCGAGTATTTTCGTTAGTTCCACTGGGCGCAAACAGTTTCGCAAGACACAACCGTAACTTCTACATTTGGCCACCATCCACCCGTCAGCACAACCAATGTTACACATTCCCCTGACAGTGTCCTGATGAGAGACGAAAAGAAAACATCATCATCATAAAATAGAAAATAAAAAATGTATAACTAAAGATACGATTTTTGTTGTCTTTAAAATGTTTGCTTGAATGAAAAATACTGCCTATATAGATACATACATACACACACACACACACATATATATATATATAAAGAGGGAGAGAGAGAGAGAGAGAGAGAGAGAGAAAGAAAATTGAACTCATTTATTAATGCTGAGCTACAATCGGACTTAAACATTCGATCTGTAGTTAAATGCTCTATACCACTGAACTATACCTTTACATAGCAATAATATGTTTTTAATGATGAAATGATTTGCTGATATTTTATTATTTCACTTTGCCGGTGTAACGTAAAATATTCCCCTATATATCTCTTCTTTTTTATCTATAAGAGAGCAAGAGTATTTTTAAGGTCGGAATTTTTCGATGTTTTTAAAAATGATTTGCTGAGATTTTATTTGCAGTGTTGCCAACTGAGATTCAAAAATCAATCCTAGATCAGACAAAAAGAAATGTTCAGAATATCGTTAGATTTTTTACTTTTGCCGTTTAAAATTTAGAATTAGAAATTTTCAAAACTCTGATTAGAAATTTCCCAAAATCTCCAAAAAAATTCTAACTACATTAAAATATTCCAAAAATATTCCGTGTTTTCTCACTATATGTTTTTGGAATTATAAAGTTTTTAGATTTTCTCAGTTAGTGTTATTTGTTTTTCCGGTTTGGAATATTTTGTTTGCCAATAAACAAATCATAAAATCAGTGGACAATATAATAAAAATTAAATTGAAATATATTGCCAACTAACCTCTACAATAATGATGTACATAAATATATAATATTGAGCATACTTCGATGACGTCAGTATCAGAAAAATAAATATTTGCAAATTAAAAATTTAAAAAGAAAATCACTAAAACGAGGTATTATATTTATACGTGACTTAATTGATAGATTTTAGAATCATACTGAAAAAGAGATTTGGGATGGCAGGTAAAAATAGTACAAATGTATAAATGGGGAAAAAAAGCACACGATAAAAAGCTTGGAGAATATATACAAAAAGGAAACTTAGAAAGTTTTTCAATTTAAAAAAAAAATAATTATATCTATATTTAAGAAAGGATATGGACCATTAGCTAACCCCTTCACATTTGAATTTTCTGAAAAATATATTTAGAATTTGTAGTCGGTGATCATTTTTTCATATAAATGTTTATTAAAATGATCCCTCGTTTCTAGGTCATTCAACATTTTGGGGGACAAATTTTTAATATCTGTCTAATCCTAAGTCTGACTTGAAATATCATAGAGCTACACAAAGTAACCATAGAAAGTAAAACATGCAAAATTACTCTCCCATAGCTAAAAAATAAATGAATAAAAATAAAATAAAAATAAATAAATGCTTAACAGTCTTAAATTATAGGCCAGTAGAAAGTGAAAATAAAGGTGTTACTTTGCATTAAATTGAACAGCACTTTTTTGGTCACCATCGTTAACAATTTAGTATATTTTTGTCTTCTGCAAATTTTAAAAAAATGTTTAAAAAAAATTAATTTAAATATTTGCCAATTTTAGATATTATTTTATTTTCGGTTTACGTGTATTTTTTTATTTTTCTAAATAAAATTAATGTGAAATTATCTGTTCTGATACTATACTTTATCTTTTCTGTCTTGTGTCAATTAAAGAGGATTACTTTGAGGTGTAGGATTTAAAAAAGTTACTCTAATCCCGAATAACTCTTTTTGTGGGTAACAGGGTCTTCATTGCATTAAAACTTGTGTCTAACTTTGACATAGTAGGAAGGTAGGTATATTTTCTTCACGTGAAACTTTGTTTCTGTTTTTAATGGTTGCTCAAAAATAAACTCAACAAACTTTATTGAGGTGTTAACGTATGCTGCGCCATAAAGGATTGTGTCACGCTGACAATTAAATGTAAGAATAAACGTTGAAAAAGTTAGTAAAAATGAGTAGTAGCATAAATGTTGGATATTTGTCTAGGTCTAGAAGAGTTAACAGTAGAGAAATTTGAAACAATAACAAAAATTAACAAAACGCAGTAAAATTCAAGTATCTTTCATGTTGAAATTATGTTTACGTTCTTTTTATTCATTTATTTTAGTTGTCTTTACAGTAAATAGCTAGTTGCTTGTCGCTTAACTGTTGGGTACTTTATTCTTGAAAAAGTGTATTCAAAAAAAATCTATGATTACCACTAACTCTAAATTTGGGGATGCAAGTCGAATTTAGGGTGAGGGTGAGGGTGAGGGCAAGGGTTAGTGATAAAATAAGTTGTTTTTTTTTACAACTTTTCAGGAAGTAAGCCTTCCCACATGTTAAGCAATAAGCGGCCGTTTATTTATTTATCTTTTTAAATAGGATTTGAAAAACACATTTTCAAATAAGAAAAAAAAAACTATTTTAGCACGTTAAAAGTATACATATCGGTAAATTAATAAATTTTGCTGGGTTTGATATGAGGATTTTGCTGATTTTGTTTTTATATAAGTTATGACTGTTGCCTACATTTTTTTAAATTGAGGGGTGTTCGTAATGTAATCTAGAGAGATTGGAACGCACTCTCCTCTAAAACAAAACTGCAAAAAAAACAAGAAAAAAAACGATTTCATAGCGAGTTTAAAAATGGTCATCCAAAACAAAAAAATAATTGTGAAAATAAAACAAATCGTCAATAAATGCTAATTTTCTACCTACCTGAATAAGATTATTTTATGTTTTAAAGTATTTCTAAATGCTTTTCTTTATTTTTTTTTAATCTTAAATTGCGGGTTTTCGGGTGACAAATATCTCACGATTGCCTAGAATAAATCCGGTAGCCGCTAGACCGAATGTTACCCGTTAGACTGCTAACGAAATTTCCAGATCAGCAGTAAAAGAAACGTATAAATTGGCAGGACTGATCATTTCCCTTTGTCGGTGTAACCTAAGATATTACCTTGTAAAAGTGTTCCCTTTATCTATAATAGAGACAGGGTAGGTTAATGTTGAATTTTTTCGAATTTCGATACTTATCGGGTGAATTTCTGTAGAAACACGTATCTAAGGACACTGCTGGACATATGAATTAGCATTGTATGAAATTTGAAAAAGTTAAGCTCAGCCGTTTTTGAACGTATGACCAAGAAACTCACACACGCGCACACAAGTAATTTTTATATAATAGTAGATAGTAAATTTTTTTTCAGATTATGGTGTGAAATGCGATGTATTTCGGCGCATGAGGATGTTATTTATAATGTTCTTTGGTTACATACATGTGTATTCTATACTGCACTGTATTGTGTTACACATTTTTCATGCCATATCCTAGGTTCCAATATATATATATATATATATATATATATATATATATATATATATATATGCATCTGATATAAAGCTAAACGTGTGTGTGTGTCTGGTCACGAATAGGCTCCTATATGGTTAACTATTATAGAAAATTGATCACATATAATGATAGAAGATGTATCGAGACACAAGAATGGGTATGTTATATCTGGCATAATGATGATTCATTAAAATTGTGTGGTCATCATACGCGCCTGGTTCACAAAGTATGGAAATAAAATATTCAAAGATTAAAAAAAAACGTTTACAAGTGTTTTTGATATAGATGTATATAATAATACTTTGATAAGTATGTTTTTACTTAAATAGGGATGGTATAATAAAATTGTGGGGTCTGCGTTAACGCCTGGCCTCCATAGAATGGAAATAGGCACAAACATTAATAAAGACGTTTCGTATCGATCTGCGTAAGTATACTTTGATAATTATGTTTCAGTTTGAAGAAATATTGTATAATAAAATTATGGGGTGTTCGTTGGCGCCTAACCTCCATAGAATGGAAATATGTCACAAAGTTTAACAAGGTTTTTTTAATATAGATCCACAGAATATTGTGATAAGTGTTTCAGTGTAAACAGGTATGGTATAATAAATTATGGGATTTATCAATTTTATTTTTACTTTCATCATATTTTGCTTTGGTTTTTATACCCTCAAAGTCGAAGATATCTCTTTAACATTTTTCCTTTTCATAACCTATCATACTTTTATAAATCATAGTCCATTTTCTGTAGGCTGTTTTTTAACCGTCAACGACGGATACTTTTGCTAGTATATATGCATATATATATATATATGCATATATATACATATATATATATATATATATATATACATATACATATATACATATATATACATATATATATACACATATATATATGCATATATATACCTATATATACATATATATGTACATATATACACACATATATATACATATATACATATATATTAACATATATATACATATATATATACACAGATATACACATATATATACACATATATAGACGCACACACACATATATATACACACGCATACATATATATACACACACATATATATATACACACATATATATATATACACATATACACACATACACACACATATATACGCACACACATATACACACACACACACACATATATATATATATATATATATATATATATATATATATATATATATATATATATATATATATATATATGGAAGAATATAGAGAGAAGACCGGCATATTCACCAGCCTCAAAACGGTGTCCCGTTTTTGATGCGGAGAAATACCGCACTATATACACTATAAATGACACCAAAAGATATTTTTGAATGTCCGCAGCGAATGCCTTCAGGCATGAATACATGTGAGAGACACGCCCCTAATAAATTGTGTGAACCGAATCACAAACGAAGACCTTACATAATGGAAACTCTTTAAGAGTACTCTTAATACATTCACATTTACGCTTATAACAATTTATCAGAAGTAAAAGTAGATATTTAAGCAACTTTTTAATTAAAGCGCTAGGAATTTTTACGGCTATATAAAAGAACACCATAAACTCAAATATATAAAAAAATATGTATAGATTTAGTGAAGTCAGATAGGTTGAGAAAGTTCTATTCTAACGCTCTGAATAATATAATAAGAAGGAAACGAAAAAGAAAGTGAAGTGGGAAAGGAAGAAAAGGAAGAAAGAAAACATGTAGAATTTTTTTCAAAAATGGGAAGAAGAGAAGGAAGATGAGGAAAAGTAAAAAACTTTCCGAGCATTCTGTCTACTATAAATCAACAATCAGGATTGTTTCTCAGTTATTTCGTCTACTCCCATTTCTTGTAAAGAACATCTTATAAGAAACTCTTCCACAAATTAGAGAGTAGTTATTTGTTTCTGATGATTTGCGTGATGGAGTGTCGGTTATGAGCACAGTGAAACTGTGTAAGACATAAAGTAAATATAAATAGAAAAATTCGTTCATATAGTAAATAAAATAAATTTTAAAGAATATATGATTGTGGATTGTCATTTTGTAGTCCTGAAACGTGTGTATATATATATATATATATATATATATATATATATGTGTGTGTGTGTGTGTGTGTGTGTGTAAGTGTGTGTCTGTGTGTGTGCGCGTGTGCTCGAACGTGTATATATATATATATATATATATATATATATATATATATATATATATATTTATTTAAATGAGGGAGATCACCTACAATGTGTATGTATTTTTTAACATTTTTTTATTATTCAGTGTTTTAATTTTTCATTTAAAAAATCTGTTTACATAATTGTAATTATGATTTCAAATCAGTGAAATAGTTTTTAACGCGTTTCAGACGTTTTGTGAGGCGTCTTTTTCAGAAAGTATTCAACATATAAAATATTTAAAACATATTTAAGATGTTTTAATACATAAGAGCATTTTCGCAGTCCATTTTGTTGACGTTTCCGAGCAGTGGAAATATCTGTAAATGATTCTAAAGATGTGTGTGTTCAACCCCTACCCTTTTTTTATTACAATGATCTACATATATTTTTAAACTAAAAAATCAAAACAAAGAATAAAAAATAATGTTAGACAATGCATACACATTGGTAGTGACCTCTCATTTAATATATGTTTCTCTCGACGGAATTTCTCAACCCATTTTATATATATATATATATATATATATATATATATATATATATATAAAATTCCACAGCCAAACAATGTCGCAGCCCCCAGGAGCCATGACAGTCAAAGAACCGGAAGTCCAAGACTCGATTTTCGCCCTAATTTGACTGTCATGGCTCTTGTGGGCTGCGACGTTGTTTGGCTGTGGAATTTATTATACACAATCTCTCACATTCTGAAAATCCTATCATAAGTTGCTCGCTTGGTTAGCATTGCTGGATGGCATCGTCCTTTCGAGTTAAAACTCCTACTTGTGAGACATTGACTTGGGGTTATTAGCTGGTTGGATGACCGCATCCCTTTTTGAGACTAAGTAGGTTCATTTCACAGTCGGATGTCGGCGCGGTTTGCTTGATCTGTGTTGGTTAATAGAAATTCTTGTGTTTGCTCAGTTGGTAGAGTGCTTGCCTTGCATGCAAGAGGCTCAGGTTTCGAATCCTGAGTTCGGTTTTGTCTAACTGATGAGCCCAAATGAGGGCGAAACTCGAGTCTTGGACTTCTGATTCTTGGACTGTCATGGCTCTTGTGGGCTGCGATGTTGTTTGGCTGTGGAATTTAGAATTTATTATATACAATCTCTCAAATTCTGAAAAGTATATATATATATATATATATATATAAATAGAGAGAGAGAGAGAGAGAGAGAAAGAGAGAGGTAGAGAGGCTAATATCAAGAAAATCACCGAGAATATAAAGAAAGGAATGAATCAAAAGAAACTGAAAGAAATTCGGGTATTTTTGATTTCTCCGCAAATAAATCTTCAAGTGAACGGAATAGGATTCTTTCTCCCTTTTCTTTCTGGTTCTTCCTTTAGTTCTACATACGAGCATGGGTGGAGCACTTTACGAAATCATATCAAAAACTCATTTTTCATGCATGTTTAATTACCAGATAAAGACGCGATTAGCCTTCACTTTCACCGAAAATATTTCATATTGCGTATCAAGTTGACATGAAATAAATGCCATATTTTACCACACAGAATTTTCTATCAAACACAACCTATTTCTTCAAACAAGTATACAATCTTTCTAAAATGGTATAATTAGATCCGCCAATTTTCCTTCAATTCAGTTTGGTTTGCAACGTTGCAGAAACCTAGAATAGGACCGCCTAGTATTGACTTTTACCGCCATGAAAAAAAAGCTAAAGATGAAATTTGTTGCGCAAGTCGGTAAAAAAAAAATGATCAGATCATTGTATTGCTCTAGAACGTTTCTCAATCCTATCGTTATCTATTATCTATATACGAGTTAAATCCGTCTGAAAATTTCGTATTGCTGTGATATCATTCAGTATGTTCCGGTTGGAATATTCTTTCATTTCTTGAAAGAGTACAGAACCGACTTCGAAATCTAATGAGTTGGTCGCCTATCTTCACTTCAGCCAATCACACAGCTAGCGTCTATCTACTGCATCGTTATGATCATAATACCTGCTCGAATCAGCTACAATGCTCCCAAACATATGAACTATTCGCAGTAAGATCCAATCAAGTTACAACCACAATGAAAAAACCTCTTATCTCTTCCTCTCTTTCTCGTCTCTCTTTTTCTCGCTTTGTGCGAAAGACCTTGCGAAACTTTCAAACAAGATTCCTCTTAAGACACTCGGTATTTGGGGTAAACTAACATAAAGCAACTTAGCAGCCGGATAAAATATCGTTATCATAAAATCTCATGTCATCAAATACACGTTGAGTCGTCCTTTCGTATAATAAACTCCTATTGACATTATTGCATCCATTCTCCCAGTCATAACGTGGTTCATGGCCCAACTGGGGATCCCTTTAATCTCCGTCTTCGTGTGATTCCCGCAAACGGTAATATATATATATATATATATATATATATATATATATATATATATATATATATATATATATATATATATATATATTAATTTATAAAATATATGTGGCGATTAAGGTACAATGAATATTCTGCGTTTCATCCACTATAGGATTCGTCAGGCTTATGCGCGAATTCTGTGGTTACTTCTTGTTTTTATATATGTTGAGGATTTTTAGTTAGCCAATCAGTTTTCTAGTATCAACCGCGTCCCTTCCTATCAGACAATGGCCATGCATTTTATCGAACAAAGGATCTGTTTTAGAACTAGGTTAGTGGTTTAAGGTAGACGTTTTCCCTTTTTTTATATAAATATACCTATGTGTACACACATACATGCGCATATATATACATATATATATACATATATCTGTGATCCTTTATGTATATTCATGTTTATTAATTTATTTATTTGTTTGTTTTCTATTGTTATTGTTAGTTTTAAAGCTATTTTGTATCGCTGTCCTAGAGTAAGTTTTCTTTTGTGAACACAGTTGTTTGCTATTTCTCGTCTACAGTTTAATAGATTTTGGGGTTCTTTAAAGTACAGGATAGCAAATTTTTCATGGAGGCATAATTTACATGGGTCGTCTAAATGTCTGCACGTGGTAGCTTGTCTCATTATTTTCCATTCGACTACCGGCGAATGTCCGCTTTCTTTGAGTTCCCAGTATTTATTCGCTAGTGTTGTTTTTATACGGTGTATTTTATTTTCAAATGTACTTTTGTGGTCATAGTATCGGGTTTTGAAATCTAAGGAAGTCATGCCTATGTAATATTTCTTGTTATTCGGGTTTTCTTTCGCAAATATTGTTGCTTGATAAAATACGCTTTTTGTTAGACATTTATTTTGGACTGGGCAAAGTGTGCGGTGTCTACAGTTGCATTTATCTTGTTCGTTATTAGTATTTTTATTTATAGTATGGTTGTTCTTGTCCGGGGTTGGTTTGTTATTATTATTTTTATTATTATTAATATTATTATTATTATTATTATTATTATTATTATTATTTTCGCTAGTGTTGGTTTTATTTTTGTCATGGTGTCTACTTTTTCATTATTTATTTTGTTGTTGGTTACATTGTTTTTATTTAGTATTTTGTTATTATGTGCTTTGATTATCATCTCTAAATTTTCGCAACAACTGTATGATAACTTCAAGGTATTTTTATTGAAGATTTTGTGTAAGGGGTTGGTTGCGGGAAAGTGTTTTTCAATAAGATCTAGAAATTTCTTGCCAAGTTTTGTTTTTAACATTTGATTGTATGGGGCCGTATACCAAATGATAGTTCTTTTTCTTCTATTTTTAATTTTATTATAGTTGTTGGTGTTTTGTTGCTTATATTTGATATCGATATTTTTGTATCCACTATTTTTAGGGCTGTTTCGTAGATATTGGTTGACCTGTTAAATGCATTTTCATCGCTTGAGTTATTACTGAGTCTACTTACGATTGAGTAAGGAATGTGTTTTATAATTGATGGTGGGTGGTTGGACTTGGGGTTTACATAAATTGGAGTAGCGTTATCTTTTTTGTATGGTTCATATATGTTTTTATCTAAGTTTAACGTGACGTCCAGGAAGTTTGTTATTTTTATGTTAGCTGATACGTCCGCTTTTAGGCCTAATTTTTTCATTTCTTTGTGCATGATTTTCTTAAAGTTTTCTCCCTTGACTTTGTTGTAGTTTTTTTTTATTATAGCTAGTCCGTCATCCCTATATAGGCCGATATCCGTAGTGTCGAATATGCTTGTGAGGGTATATAGAATGAATAATCCCACAAGATCTGATGCCTCTGCAGAGTCTCTGGCACCCATCGCGAAATCGAACGAATTTTTCATTTTAGTTCTTATCCATTGGTTATTGTTATTTATTAGAACTGATTTTCTACATTTTTTAATGATGTTGATTTCTTCTGAGGATATATCAGTGCATGTCTCGGCAAATTCTAGGGCAATGTTAAAAAGTTCTTCGGATATCGAGGGATAAAAGTCTATGATGTCAAACTGTATGAACGTACATTTATCTTTGTTTTCTATATTTTTAAACCAGGTGATTGCTTCGGTAGTATTTGCACACTGGTTTAGTTCTAGGTCCTGTTAGATTTTTTTTGTTTACTCTAGAAAGTATAGTTTTGCTAATTCTACCTATTTCTGGTTTAGTTGGGTTTATCAGGCGGGTGTTGGGATTATTATTAAAGTCCCATTTGTTGTCTTTAAGCAGAATGTATGACTCTCTAGGTTTCAATTTGCAAACTTTATCGCTAATTTTTAGTTTATCGGTAATTTGTTTACTTTCAGTATTTATTATATCTATGTAGTCGCATTCGTTTGTGTCTATGTTTTTGTAGTTTTTTGTAATGGTTTCTGTGATTAGTTTGTTATATTCTTGCTTATCTATTTTATAAAAGTTTCTGGTTTTATCTGCTTTTACAAAGATTTTATTAAAACAAACAAATAAATAAATTAATAAACATGAATATACATAAACGATCACACATATATGTACATATATATCTATATATATGTGCATGTATGTGTGTACACATAGGTTTATTTATATATGAAAGAAAAAGGAAAACGTCTACCTTAAACCACTAACCTAGTTCTAAAACAGATCCTTTGTTCGATAAAATGCATGCGCATTGGCTGATAGGAAGGGGCACGGTTGATACTAGAAAGCTGATTGGCGAACTAAAAATCCTCAACATATATAAAAACAAGAAGCAACCACAGAATTCACGCATAAGCCTGACGAATCCTATAGTGGATGAAACGCAGAATATTCAGTGTAGCTTAATCTCCATATATAGTTTATAAATTACTAACTAGCTCTACCTACGTATTGAGCACTTTTGAAGTAAATACTTAAAGTTTACGCATTGATCTATACTTTCGTATGTTAAATTTATGTGAGTAAATGAAGTATATATATATATATATATATATATATATATATATATATATATATATATATATATATATATATATATATATATATTGCTGGTGTGGCTGCCCCATACCCAGCGTTACAATCTAAAAAAAAAGGAAAATAAAATGGAAAAGGTGGGTTATATATATATATATATATATATATATATATATATATATATATATATATAGTCAGTATATATATATATATATATGCGTGTGTGTATAATGAATAGAAATACACATATAGATTACAATACTATTTATTGATAATCTGTAAGTTAGCAGGTACGAGCGTTTCAGAGACTATAAATTATTTATATATAGAAATGAAATAACAATATGTACGAAGTCTTTCAATACGTAAAGTAAATTTTTCGGAATATGGAGTTTTAATAAAGAAAGAAGCTTTATGTTTTAAAAATATCGTTCAACGTAGTTTCTTAGCAATATCACCCACCATTTCCATTTTATTTTCTTTCTTTTAAGATTGTAATGTTGGGTATGGGGAAGCCAGACCAGCTGCCAACATTGCTGTGCTTTTTATTGAAACTGACCGAGAGCTTATTTTAGTATCCTCGTTCTTTCATTAGGTGAAATTGTCTGCATCTCTTCTGCACTTGGTTAAACAGGAATATTAGTTAGGGGGGGCTTTAGGTTCTTTTTCATAAGCCCTGTTGCACCTATAATAACTGGTATGATTGATATCGCTCAAAGATTCCAGTTTCTTTTCATACCGTACATGAGACCTTGATATTTGGTCTGTTTCTCCCTTTCAGCTCTGTTCAGACCTCCATCATTAGGGATACCCACTCTGACTTATTCCATATAACTATGTCATGTTTCACAGCAGTATTTTCAAAGTAGGTGGCTGTAGGAATTACACGGTCGTAATGTATGGTATATAAGTCATTTCCAACTGTTCTTTAAGGTTGATGTTCCTAGGATTTATTGCTGCATTGGATGTTCAATTTTTTACAGATAGTCCAGTGGAGGTATTACATACTTCATATTCTATCTGCGTACAATTCACTCAGCGTAAAAATATTTGGCCGTCGCTATCGACGCTTTTGACTTTATCGTCACTTTCAAATTCCGTGCATCTCGTGAACGATTTTAGGGAACCAAATAGATGAATGTCCGAAGGGGCAGCTTGTGGGTTGTAAGGAGAATAAAGGAGCAGTTCCCAGTTCATATTGTTTATGGTCAGCACCGTTTGGACTGCTATGTGAAGCATTGCATTGTCGTGATTCAAAAAGACTCCTTCTGACTGATGATTCCTGCTTGTTTTTCTTATGTCTTTCGTGACTTGCCCCATCAGTTCAGAATATGTGTCACTGTTTACAAAGCTTTCTTTCTTTACGGACATAATGCCTTCCATATCTACAAAAACTGTGAGTATAAGCTTCTTTGTGGACCGCTGTCACTTGAACTTCTTCACTAGAAAGCCCGAATGCTTCCACTCAATGGGCTGCCGTTTGGACGCAAGATCATAGTGCCAGACCTATCTCGTCACATGTTACAGCATCTTCAGAAATTCATCGTTATCCTTCTCATAGGGGGGGAAGACACTGCTGGGACACCTCGACCCTACATCGTTCGTGTTGACCTTCGAGTAGCCAAGGTTATTATTGCCATCTTTGTGTGCTTTCCCAAAATATGACCTCCAAATCTTTGCAATATCATCAAGTGTTCTTATTCTCACAGACTGCATGAGTTCGTTGATGGATTCAACTATCTGAAGAAACCACACTTCTGTAGGTTACAAAGTAACCCTCAGCCTCAATCACCGCCCCGATACTAGTCCGGAACTAAGAGCATGCCTTTTCCACAAGCGCCGGCGAGAGTTCGACGGAGACTTGGTGGATGGTGGCGATCAGGCTCGCGTTAGTGTTGTAGGAGGTTATGTTGGTGATATTCGTATGAACAAATGAAGTAGTTTAGTGGGTTCAGGTCGGAGAGGAGAGACCAGCGAGAGAAGAATAAAACGTTGTGGCACACCTTCTGAAGCAAAGCCTCTTTAGACTTATGGACTGGCGCCGAGTCCTGCTGCAACTAGCAGAGTTTTCCAGTTGCCACATGATTGCGCCTGCTGATAACCGTACTCTTCAGCACATACAAGATCCGTATTGGTGTTGACTTTCAAATCGACTTTGAAAATATGAGCTTGCATGATGGAACCCTCACTTGAAACCACATCAAATCCATAACCGTTGCCGGAAAGTTCGTTGAACTTTGCTCTCCAGCGTTGTATCGCTCAGAGTTGCATTTTGAAAGTGTGGGCAATGGTCCTGTTTTCATTAATTGGATCGTTTGAAAGCATGGGTTGTACAAGGGCGCATCTCTGATATCGCGTGTTAAACATTGTGTTACTTTTAGAAATGAAGACATTTTTACATAATTAGACATTTTTACATAATTGGCAAATTAGTAGATGGTCTGCAACATAAAAAAACCGGGTTTCATTACACGGAAATTGAATGATGTTGTCTTTTCTAGGGCGATAATTTTATCTTTTCGTCTTGTATATATGTGCGTATATATATATATATATATATATATATATATATATATATATATATATATATATATGTACTATATATATGTATATATATAGTACACACACACACACGCATATATATATATATATATAGTACATATATATATATATATATATATATATATATATATATATATATATATATAGTTCAATTTCAATTCTATTAGAAGAGACTTATCGGGATAAGATAAAGCTCAATAAATGCCATTGGAGCTTATATAAGAAACAATAAGAGTGGAAAATGATGTCACAACAACGATACATTAGTGAATACAGAATGGTTAATTTATTTAATAAAGGTACGCAACTAATGTGTGTATACTTTTATTTAATTAAAAGAACTATTCTATATTCACCAATATATAGTTTTTGTGTCCTCATTTTCCAATCTTATTGTTCCTATACACACACACACACAGACACACGCGCGCGCGCACACACACACACACACATATATATATATATATAATATATTATTGAGATACTAATCTAAACGTATTTTATCGAGGTAACTTTAAAAGCTGAGAGTTTTGTTATATATATATATATATATATATATATATATATATATATATCATGCATATATCTAGTGATAGTTTTATGATTATTAGTACATCTTAGTTTCTTTCTCCTTTTTTTCCTTTTTTCTTTCTTTTCCTATCTTTCCTTTATTTTCTTTTATTCCTGTATGTTTTCCCTTTATGTTTTTTTCTCAGTTTCAAAAGATACATTACTCTCCCCTTTTTACCAACACTGTCTTATAATTTTCTGAATGGCACAGATGTGTTCCCTTATTATTATTTGTCGTGCTTGTAAATTCCCAAATCATTTTCAGTAAGGATTACACTTTTGTATAAGCAATATCGCCTGAAGTGGTCTCTAGTAATTTGTAACTGGTCGACCAAAAGATGCTGATGAATGCATAGCTACATATTAATATTTATGTAAAACAAAGAAAAAGTATATATATATATATGTATATATGTATATATATATAAAGTATATATATATGTATATATGTATATATATATATATATATATATATATATATATATATATATATAACGATATTTTTGTTTGAATTTTCTTTGCTTGTCTCGAGTTATAAAGCATGACCTATTAGTGCTTTTATTTGTAAATATATATCATATGAATTATAACATATATAAGTATATAAAATTAACATATACACATGTGCATATATATATATATATATATATATATATATATATACGAGAGAAGAGAGAGAGCATAAGAGAGAGAAAAAGAATGTGAGAGGGGATGTACGCATGTATACACGGAAATCTGTTGTAATCATATACTTATGAACGGAAACAAGGAGATTAATATCAATGTACACGCACACAATGTATTATAGGTACAAAAATGTATATGTGAGCGTAGATGCCTATGTGTATGCTTCAGGAAATAGTTACATGATGTATGAGGTGTGAGAGTGTATGGGAGAGAAAGAGAGAGCGAATGAGCTGATTGGATTCTTTGTGGTAAGTGAGAAAAAGAAAGAGAGAAAACTGACGGGTGAGTTTAGGCATTGATGTGTTTTTCCATAAATCAACTACTATGGTCTTCTGTTCGTGACATAAGCCGGGAAGTGTCAGGGCGTTTACCCACGGATACAATTCCGCCCTCTTCCTGGATTTGCGCCATGAAAACCGACTATATATAAACACACATACATATTTAGGCAGCATTTTTTCTTTTAAGCATATTTCATTAAGTATAATATATGATTTTTTTTCTATTAATTTTCTTTTTGTTGTTTCGTCTTCATATTAGAACCGTTTGCGGACTTACACCAAATATTGCGATTACATCAGCCCTTTTCTTGCCAGAAGTGAAAGCAGTTATTCGAAAGTTTGGAAAGAAGAAAAAATAAGATTAATAGACAAAACGGTCTATTTTGTTTTAATAAATACCTGTATTTCTACTAGTGTATAAAACAAAAAAAAAATGTGTAGGAGTGAGTTTCTATCACAAAGTATCCGAAACGGCTGAACTTAGCTTTTTCAAATTTTACACAAAGTTAATTTATATTTCTGGCAGTGGTCTTAGATATGTCTTGTAAAAACGTTAATCCGATACGTCTCGAAAATAAAAAAAAAAATCGCTCTTAAACTTAGTCTTTCTTCCTTTATAGACAAAAAATGCTTTTGGACATGGTTAAAAAAATCCGTAAATTGGGAGAGAAGTTGCAAATATCTTAGTTCAAATTGGCGAAATGTAAGCAAACTATAACGCATTTGCAGCTTCTCTTCTAATCCTCGGAGTTTTTAATCATTTCCAACCGCATTTTATTTATTTTTGATATATTGATTATTGCTATTTCTTCTGAAGAAAAAATAAAAATAGATTTACTGATGATATATTAATTAACTGAATTATTTTTGCTACAAAACAGATACTGTCAAGGATTTTTCATGTCAACTGAACTAAAGGAATAAATTATAAGATTGTCAACATCAGTAAATTTAGAATATAGACGTTTGTCATTTATTCATTATATTCTCTGTAATTACATTGAGCTTTTAAATAAATATTGCTATATATAAAAGGAAACATAAGTGAACAACGAATGTTGCCACAGAAATACATATGTGTGTGTATGTGTGTGTGAGTGTGTGTGCGTGTGTGTGTATAAGTAAACTTGTTGGTATGTGTGCGAAACTTCTCTACCAAACTCCTCTCTACATATTAAATCAACAGAGAGAAAATTTGATACAAAGTGTATTTGGACCTATAGCAAATTCTAGAAGGGTAAATATTCTGATTTTTGATGCATGGTCATGGTACACAATTTATATTATTTATAACTTTTTAAATATGTATTAGATAACAATTAATTAACACTATAATAATAATTTAGAAATCTGCATTAATTAAAATATCATATTTGTGCATATTTTCCGACAGGGCAAGAGCGATCAGCTAGCGTATATATATATATATATATATATATATATATATATATATATATATATATATATATATATATATATGAGATGACTTAAATAAATTTCCAGATTTTCGTACAGGAATTAAATATTGTCCTAGACATTTGGATAGTAAATATGTTATTTCTATACATCACATCTTTTGAGATGACTAACCAATTTTTATGATTTTAAGTTCGAAGGAACAGTTACAGCAAGAATTGGAATACGCCTTACTAAAGCCTAATTGTAATAACTGGTGAATTTCAGAAATTCTATCCGGACGTGAGGAATCATTACAAATACCATATTCAATGCATTTCTGGTTTAAACTTGGAATAATGCTCGGGAAACGTGTAGAATGCTTCAGACTGCTTTTGGACAGTCCTGTATGAGTCGAGCGTACGTTTTGGAGTGGCATAAGCGATTCAAGAAAGGAAGAGAGGGGAGGAATCTGTAGGGGACGATCAGAGGTGTGGGAAGGATATTCATTTTGATAATTTTTTAAAGATGAATACTCCAATGTATGGTTGGTTTAATCTAATATACTGTCTGTCTATTGCTGTTGTTGTTTTGTTGTTGTTGTTGTTGTTCTTCTTCTTCTTCTTCTTCTTCTTTTTATTATTATTTATTTATTTATCTCGGTAACAAGTGTTGATTGATGAGAACGAGTTTACGAGCTGCGTTACCGTAGTATTTATGTAAATTCTTCTATTTAAATTTATATATAATTTAGCCAAAATAGTAGAGTCACCAATAGCTATTCTATGGGGCACATACATTATTTGATGGGTTTAGACTATTGTTTTTTTTGTTTATGCATTTATAGTAAAAACAATAATTCCCCGACTATATTTTAATCTCGTTAGAACCTCATTGTTATGTTATATATTTAACATGCTGATAATACATCAAGTACGAGGTGCCTTAAATAAGGTTCTATATATTTTCTTGTGGGCCATATTTATTGATACACATTGAAATAATCTCGTCCGTGTGCAAAGCACTTATTGTACCTATCGACCAACTTCTGGAAGGCCGCATGGGAATCCTCTTGTAAGAGAGTCAATATTCCTCGGCACACTCTTTCATCTTCTCAATTTTCTCATCACGACATCCTCTAAGGTTATCCTTGAGCTTAGGGATCAACCAAAAGTTACAGGGAACAACGTCTGGACTATAAGGAGAGTGAGGAAATGTCTTGATGCCCATCTTTGTCAAATAGTCTGGGAAAATATAGAGTTGTTGACTGGCGCATTGACCTGTCACTGGAAATGCCACTTACTCGATTTGCGTGCTGACCGCTTCTGACGGAATCTCTTGCTAAACTCCTTTAAGACTTCAACTTAGGATTTCTTGCTGACTGTCTACCCAGGGGGAAGCCAGTGCATGTAGATCATGCATATGCTGTCAAAAAAGTGATCATCCTAAGCTTCTGGGTAGAGTTGTCCTGTCTGCTCTTCTTGAGTCTGAAAGAGTCAGCAAACTTCAAATCTGTCTCTTGGTCTCTAAATTATCGTCTAAATGTTCATGTGTGTGTGCGTGTGTGTGTGTGTGTGTGTGTGTGTGTCTATATGCAATACCTGTATTCGGCATATCTTTTTAAACTACGTGTTTGATCTTGTGGTTCACCTGGGTTTTATATTTTCTTGAAGGGAAGCTGCAAACTTTTGGACGAATGCATTTCACGCCATACGATGGTTGCTTTATATTAGTTTTTAATCATTTTCCACATGTCGAACACAGAAAAATAGAAAGTGAGAATCTTTGCTTTGTGGTTAATTCTGACCTCTAATTTGGAGGCACATTATCTCCCTCGCAACATCTTATTTATGTCCTTATCCCAACTTCGACTCTACGTTTAGCTAACCTGATCACGTGACAACAACGTCCTGCCGGACAGCAATTTTTAGAACTTCCGGTGCAACTTGTCAATTTTATAGTTTTGACAAGTTTATCAAAACATAGCTTCACATTTCATCTCTTGTTTACCTCGCTAGTTAGATAGATAGCTAAATTGAGTATGATAGCTAGATCGAGATACATAAGTATATAGATAACCCGCTACAAAAATACGATCGCTAGATAGATAAATAACAGATCATTTTTCGTGTTCTCAATTACAAAACATAGACACACAGCGGTTCTCATCCATGAAATTCTTCATTTGGCCAATAAACCCTGGTATTGTAAATTCCTTATTTTTCTACATCTCGCCTAATTCTTTCACGGACTTTTTCCTTGAATCTCTTGCATCACTCAACAACTGACGCTCGATTTATGCAAGATGCTCAAAAATCAATCTGAAACATTCCATACGTTTCTGCGTTAGCTATTATAAAACAGAATTTTATTGCATATCGTTCTTCTAAAGTGTTCTCACGTCCAGATTGCATTTTTGAAATTCACCAGCTGTCACAATCAAGAAGGGGTATTCATATTCCTGCTGTAGCTGTTCATTTGAATCTGAAATCATAAAAATTAGCTAGTTATGTCAAAAGATGTATCGCAATAAGATAATGAATTTTAAAGAGTCTGCTACTATTTGAAATGCCTACAAAAAATATCTGGAAATTTATTGAAGACACCTCGAAATTATATGAATACAATAGTCTTTTTTACAATAGGTACTAAATAAATGTGTTGTGTAGCAGGTACATATTGGTAACATGTTGAATAGTCGGGCCACATATTGGAGACACGTATAACGGGGGACACAGAACAGACGATGATAGTGACATTTATGTACTATTTACATCACAACGTCGACTGTGACGATTCACGGGGACTTTGTATTATAAATATGGAGCTGAGACATTTATACAACAGTTCTTGTTAACACATTACTTGGAACAGGGGGTAATACAAATCTGTTTACAAGATGATAATAGACAAAACACATTTATCTTTAAGTTGTAATGACACAAGGATAACAGTTGGAAAATATAGATTGTCATTTTTATTCATCAGTCGGCCGATTGATGACTCATGAATTCAAGCTTATATGACTGCATGGTGTGATCTTCTCCTCATTCGCCTCTAAGGGCATAAGCTTTACTAAGTCTCTAACTGATTCTATCACTGTGACTGTGATTCTCTGATTTCTTCCTAACTTCAAACCCTGCCTCAATATGTTGAGAATCTCCTTTGTTCATGCCGACAGATATGTGCTTATTCCACGTGAATAAATATCCCGTTGATTTTCTGTCCAAACACACGTTTGGAAAACAAGAAATCCCAATTTCAATGCATCAATATCTAACCTATTTTAATAATTATTTATTAACTCGCATTGTGTATTCTTTTAATTCACATATTTAATATCTAGTTATTTCTAAAAGAATGAACAATTGAATGAATTTCGAAATTGATTATCTATCTCTGACACAAATAACATCTAGCTATTTGCGAGAATAATGCCAATCGTCTGCATTCCTTATATTTAAACACTTGATTACTGGTTCGATTCTAGCCTTTTCCTAATATCATTTTCAAACTTATCTAGTTTTGCTTTCTTACTTACTGGGGTCTGTCTCTTTCCATAAAAAATGATACGTTTACGAATGTTGAGATTATATTTTATCACAAAAAATGAATCACGCGAAAGAATTTGACACCTGTACATTTGGCTATAAACTCCCAATCGGATATTTACATTCGTTTATGAAGGAAAGAACAAACTCTACGTAGGGAGATCATGTTTAACTTTTTTCTCATGAAATTACTCTTTCGATATTTTGCGAGAACATCCGGTTCATGTTAACTCCTTGCAATCTTTCTCTTTTCCTAACCGGCAAAAGACGTGGTAATATATTCCTTCTTTATACAATGGGTAAAACTAAACAAAAAAAAACACTACCGCATCAGAAAATGTATTCACAATTCTCAGTTTAACATGCAATACGAATTTAAAGAACTAAATAGAAGACATTGCCACGGTTGCTGAAAAGATGGTGGATTCCCCTTATGGAGCTGTAAAAATTGTTCCACCTATTATAAACATACACAAATAATATATATATATATGTATATATATATATATATATATATATATATATATTCCAATTAGAAAAATATTAAAAATTAAGAATAATTGAATTTCAGCAAAGGGTCATTGGTAGTGCTTAAGCAAATATAGCAACTTATATTTGTTAGTTTTCTTTTTGTACATAAAATCGTATCTTGCTACGATGTGCAGCCCGTGTCAATCATATATGATTTCACCAGGTAAGAAAAATTAAAATACAAAAATTAAAAAGGTTTCAGAGTTTTTTTTTATTTCAAATTTGGAGAAGAGTAAATATACCATGCCTAACATAAATTAAACCTAAGATTCTTACCTTACCTTAGCTTTGATTCATTTTATAAATGACATATTTTCTCTTCTCATTATTTGAAAAAGTTCAGAAACCTTTTCAATTTTATTTTATATATATATACGTGCGGGTGCGTATTCAGAGATATATGTATATATATATATATATATACATATATATACACATATATATGTATATATATACATATATATACATATATATGTATGTGTATATATATGTATGCATATATATGTATGTATCTATATATATGTATGTATATCTATATATATGTACATATATATATGTATATATATGTATATATGTATATATGCATATATCTCTGAATACACACCCGCACGTATATATATATATATATATATATATATATATATATATATATATATATATATATATATATATATATATATAATGTATAATCCTTTTTACCGTATTGTTATATAGTGGAATCTGTATGGTATGGAAGCAGTGGGCTATATAACCCATGTCTTTTTAACGTGGGCACGTGTCCAAGTATATATGTATATATATATATATATATATATATATATATATATATATATATATATATATGTGTGTGTGTGTGTGTGTGTGTGTCTATCTTTCTGTCTGTCTGTCTGTGTCTCTGTCTCTGTGTGTGCGTATAATACTTAATAAACAGCATTCAAAGTAAGAGAATGTGGAACAAATACATAGAAATCATTGCCAAAGCTGCAGCAAAGAGTGTGGGATTTCTTTATCGCGCTAAATACAGAGACACACATACCAGGTAACACTACAAAGACATCATTCCTTTCTGCCTTTAATCGAGATGCTACATAGGAGCTGATGTTTGAGATAAATATGAACAACTGATAGTCCATCTTTATTGAACAACACTCCAAAAGAGTTTTTGAATAATAATAAGTGGAAATCTTTCTATTCTAATAGTTTTTTTATTCGAACTATTAGACTTTGAAATCCCTTTCCTTTGTCTTGATTTACCGACTCTATTTACATGCATAAATTTTAGTAGAAAACAAACATTGCCCTCACTGCTCATATACTTCTTTGGGGTGGCTTTCTGTGCATTGTCCCTAGTTCATAGTAGTCACTTTTACTTCTCAATAGAAATATACCTTATTTGAGATAGATATGAGCAAAAACAAATACACAAGGGCAGTAAACGTTGATTATTTTAAGGTAAAAAATATACAGAAGTTTTACATTTACAATATTTAAAAGAAACCATCATTAGCGCATTGTTTTGTTAGGGTGCCAATTTAATACTGTTGCAGTGTAAAAATGAAGTAAATGATAAGGTTAAAGGTTAAATACTTAAGTAAAAATTATAGAAAAAAAAATTGAATTTAATTGTGACGTATAATAGAAGATACATCAGGAGATACAGTTTGTGGCAAGAAAACAGAATAGTTTCTGAATTATAATCGCTTGCGCTGGGTGGACGTAATATTGTGTGATCACAGTGCCGTGACGTTTCTGGAACGGATCGAACGTCCATGCGTGACATATACCTCTTTTCGTGTTAAGAAGGTAATAAAACGATAGCCAAATTCGCTTTATTTCAAAGGGTGAATATGACGTTTACTATTCTTTGTATTCTATCGAGCTAAGACGTCATTAATTTTCCTCTGAGAATTAATTACTAGAGCAGAAATATTTTGGGCTAAAATTGAACGCTGAATAAAAAGTGAAAACAGATAATACAAATTATCTGTTTTCACTTTTTATACAGCGTTCAATTTTAGCCCAAAATATTTCTGCTCTAGTAATTAATTCTAAAATAAAATAAGATAAAATAGCGATGATTCAAATATTGATGGAGTCTTTCTAATCAAGACTCCTTGGTCCGACAATCGACCAGACTTCATCAGTTTTCTGATATTAACTGAATACAAATCTTCCATTTTGGCGAAACATGGAGTGAGAGATATTGAGAGAGATTGTAAGCGAGAGGTAAGATATAAAACCGGACAGTGAGATATGTTCATATTAAAAACAAAAAAAAACTTGAATATTATTGTTTTTCAATACTTGTGTCGGCAAGTAGATCTGACACTTTTACCTGTCAACACCGATTGTGTATATGAGATGGTATACTCTATATTCAAAGTACGCCATCTTAGTGGTATGTGCTAGGACCTTTTCTTATTCTATATCCTGTTCTCTATCAATACAAATGACCTTTTCTAATGCATTTTCTTGCGATATATTGATAGACGGTATAAATTTGTAGTTTTAGTTTTGATTCTTGTTAATGACACCTAATTCATATATCTATATTTTGTTTTGACCTAATTACTATATATAAGCTTCAATATAGTAATCGATAATAAATTGCTTCTATAATCAATATGTATTTCAATTAATATTAATATTTAGGAGTATCTTGCGACTAAGCAACGCCTAGCGGTCTGCTAGTATATATATATATATATATATATATATATATATATATATATGTATATATATTCTACAAACCGTCTACGCGCATCAATCAGTTGCCTTATACATTCTAAAGGTAAAGGTTTTTATCAGCATAAAATTTTTAATCAGAAAATATGTAACTCAAAGAAGTGTAAAGATACAAAACGTACCGTGCGAAATCCCTTCGAAATAAAGCTATTATGAAAAACAACTAAAGACTTTCAAATGAATTGCATACAGCATAGCACGTATATTTCACCAATACATCTGGAAAAAACGACGCAACTATTAAAAAATACGCAGAAAATAAAAGTGTTATAAATATTGTTGCATAAGAAAGACGTTCTGTTTTAACGCAAACAAAAATCGGTTGGGGCGTGCAGTGAGACACAAAAACAAATACCCAACTGAAAAGTAAGTAGAACTGACAAATACGAAGATGGTTTGACTTTAGTAACAAAACTTGGGCTACGGAATTGGGATGTAATTCAGGAACTATATCACTAAAGAAACGCGAACCTTAAATCAAATAATAAAGGCTTGACGATATCAGGTATATACATACCAGGTACAATACATACTAATTTCCACGAACGAAACCAATTAACAAATTAGATGAAACTATATATACATTATAGAGTAAGAGCTTATGGACACCATTTTCGAAACGTCAAATCAAGACTTACCGCAAGTAGAGCGATGGTCAAAGTAAAAACATCACCGACCTCTGACTATATTCAATAACTACTTCAAATATACCCGGTAACCCAAAGCGCAAAATATAGTTGCAAGATTTTTGCGGTGCAAAATAGCCTGGAAGAGGTTAATTGTGAGAAATCACCCATAAACTAGAGATTAACTCTTCCGAACTGTATAAAGAGACCGAGAGAAAGACGAATCTTATAGCGGTCTCTTTACTTCGAAGTACACCATCTTAGTGGTATGTGGTAGGACCTTTCCTTATTCTATATCCTGTTCTCTATCAATAAAATTACCTTTTATAATGCATATATCTGTCCGTGATTTTCTTAGTGACCCTTTTTGACCACTAACAATCACAACGTTTTTATTTGTCCGTCTTATTTAAAGTATTAGTTGTAATCATATTTAGGAGCAGTGCAAAAGGATAAATTTTTTTCACATAAAGTTGTGACTTCGAGAAATTTATGCAGGAACTTTTTAATTGGTCCTTCATATAGGCTACGTGGTAGTATTTTTGTCTTTTTTCTTAAAGATCATTACAGATAATAATGTGTTTCACGGTTCAGTATAACATGCACGATATGAATGTCATAGATTCTTTTTTTCCGCTAGAAAGTATGAATGAGCTAAGTGAGTTTGACATATAAATATGCTTGCTATTACCAATTCTTTACTCCTTGGTCTTCCCTGTCGTAGTCGCAATTCTTTGCTGATAGCCATTAGTAGTGCAAACTTTGGTAAACCATAATTGTCTTCCATCATTTATGATGGACAGTATACGACTAGTATACGACTTATCACTGGGTACGTATTTAATGGTAGAAACGTGTTTCACTGCCTTATAATCGTTTACTGTGAAACCGCGTATGTTGTAAATAAACATTGGAATATCTGAAGCATAATCTGCGAAAATAGTAATGGATTTCAACATATTATAAAAATAAAAAACGTGAAATAGAATACTGCTTTTAAATAAGTACTTGCTGAACGACAATCTTTCAATTATATAAGTAGTGGGAGATTTAAACAAACCACACCCAGCGATATATTAGACAGGAATGTATAAACACACACACACACACACACACACACACACACACACATATATATATATATACATACATGTATATACAGACATATACACACATATATATACAAATAAATATATGTATATATATACATTGTATGTTCATACGTATCTGTGCATATGAAAATATTTTCTTAATTCAGAATAAACTTCAAAATAAATAGAAATATTATTAATGGACTTAGACACATGCACACATACACACAAAAACATACACACATATATATGTGTATGTATATTTGTGCGTGTATGTGTGTGAGTGTGTGTATATATGTCTGTCTTATCTTATACGCCCACGCTTTCTACTATTTCTATTTCCTCATTCCTTATTTCAAAATAAAATGTGTGTACAATGCCTGCATTCTTGGAAATATACATTTGATACGTTTGTTCAAACACCCCGAAAGACGCATATGTACTCATCAAAGCACATGTTATTATATATATATATATATATATATATATATATATATATACATAAATATTTATATATATATATAAATATGTAAATATATATGTATATAAATATATATAAATATATATATATATAAATATATATATAAATATATATATAAATATATGTATATATATAAATATATAATACATATATATAAATATATATATAAATATATATATCTATATAAATATATATATAAATTTATATATAAATATATATATAAATATATATATAAATATATATATATATAAATATAAATATATATAAATATATATGTATATATATGTATATATATAAATATATATATATATGTATATATATATACATCAAAAATGGATACACATCTTCGTCCAAACCAAAATTGTTTCAGACTTGGATGTTCAACAATTGCTCATATCCTCGCGCTTCGGCTATTGATATAAAAAGTGAAACGCCATGACAGGAAAGCAATAATTATTTTCGTAGATTTCCAGAATACTTTTGATTCAGAGGCATGATGATAAAAATGTTGAAAGCTTATGATGTTCCATCAAAGCGATAAATAATATCTATGAGAACACAAGGGCAAGAGTGATAACACCAGTTTGAGAAACAGAATTTTTCAATATTAGTACTGGAGTCTTACAAAGAGACATATTAGTACCTTGCTTCTTTGCCATAGTACTTGACTATGTTCTAAGAAAGACACTCAATGGAAGAGAAGAGGAGCTTGGTTTTCGTCTGTAGACGAAAGCGCAAGTGCGTCCAACGAATTGTTATTGACACCTAATTCATATATCTATATTACTATATATAAGCTTCAATATAGTAATCGATAAAAAAATTGCTTCTATAATCAATACGTATTTTAATCAATATTAATATTTAGGAGTATCTTGCGACTAAGCAACGCTGATGACGATTTTGCTGATGACCTAGCATTACTAACTGAAGAAATTAGTCAAGCCCAATAAGTCTTAAGCCAACTGAAAGAGGAAGCATGATTGGTGGGTTTGTATTTCAATGCCAAGAAAACAGAGATACGGGCCTTAAATCACGTTGACTCAATTACGGTGAAAGCACTTAATGGGACACTGCTCAAAGTTGTCGAAGACTTCAAGTACCTTGGAGCATGGTCAGAGGACACTGAAAAAGATTTTGAAGTAAGAATGGCACTGTCATGGAGTGCATGTCACAAGTTAAGGAAGACATGATCATCTACTCTCTCAGAAAAGTTGAAAGTAATACCTTTTGTTGCAAAAGTAGAAACAATCCTTCTCTATGTGCTTAAGCATGAACTTATCCAAATGCGCTGAAGAAGATATAGTAAATAAAGCAAAATACTATATTCCACTAATATTCGAATTTATTGTTGCAATTTCTTCTGATGACTTAAGGACAAAATAGATTCACTGGTTGATATAATAAGTAAGTGATTGATTTTGCACTACGAAAAAGATACAGTTAACAATTTTAAATGTCAACTGAATTAAAGGAATGAATTATAAGATGGTCAACACCATGAAGTTTTGAATATAGTCTTTTTGTTATTTATTCACTATATTGCTCTGTAATTACATTGAGCTTCTTAAATAAGATTTGGTAATTATAAATAGATATTTGATTGAATATGTAAATCAATATTAAATATTTATTTTAATTTAAATGTTTATATACATAAGGAAAGACGACGAAATAGCTATTTTTTATGTACGGCATGATAAAAAGGTAGGATCGTAAGAAGATTTCCACCATCCAGTAATTTTAGGAACAGCTGGAGCATGAAAAATAATTTCAATAACTACTTCAAATATACCCGGTAAACCAAGTGCAAAAGAGATTCAAATATTTGCACTTAAACTATTAGAATCCTGAAACTATCTCTCTATAACACAAAAGACTGCACGAAATAGGTGGAGAACAGTTATCTGATCATGTTCTCCATAGACACACAAAGAAGAAGATCATAGCTAATAAATTATATTTCTTCTATTTTTCTGTCATGCAGACGGAGTACAATAACAATTATATTAATTATATCTACTTCATTGATGCCGATAGTCCTTTAATCCACCTCAACCTTCTACACCCTCTCTTATTTTCTCGACGATTACAGTGCTTTTTTTATTGGTAGTTATTCGGGATCTAATTGCTGTTTGCTCTCTTGATCGCATGATACACACATAGTCGCTCCTTGTCATCCGATCCGAGATGCTGGCCCCGATATAAATGCGGTCTGAATGCTAAAAATGACAGGCTTAGCACAAGGTCAATATTAATCGCAAGATAGCTTGAAAAAATGTTCAGATAAACATATTTGGGAATGGTAATTTCAAACGGACATTTCTCCTATACTGCGAAATATGATCTGATATCTTGAAATAATAAATTTGAACCAGATAAAGCAATAAGCAAGTCATGTTTCATACGACATGGACGGCAATTCTTTAGATGCGTCCATTTAATCTACGTGGTTATGCATTAGTTGAAACATAAGTGTGACAGACAACCAAAATTGATACTTCAAAATAAAGTACGGCATGTCAAAAATGTTTCTCCACACAAAATATAAATTTCACGCAATAAAATTTATATTTGAGAATTAAGTATGAAAGAGTAAGGAGAATTCAAATTTTTACATTAAGTCTGACAAATCGAGAAAGTTGATTTTATAAATTTAAATGTGACAGACCAATGACACTGAAATTTAAAAATCAAACATGACAGACAAAAAGATGATAACTCGGATTTATTCGCGACAGATCAACGAAATTAATATGTGAAGTTTAAGCATGGCAGACGAAGAAAATGCTATTTTTAAAAGTAAGATTGACAGACAAACAACTTTGATATTTTAAACTTAAGCAATCCAACAGATCAGATATTAAAAATCAAGCCCGAGAGACGAGCAAAATGCTATTAAAAATTAACCGTGACAGACCAACGACATTGATATTTTAAATTTTAGTTGACCAACGAAATAGATATTAAAAATCAAGGATGACACACCAAAACTGGTATTTTAAAATTAACCGCGACAGATAAACAACATTGCTTTTTAAAAAAATAATTTCAAATCCTTGTAACTATTATTTTATGTCTTGGACTGTAGATTCCTTTTGAGCTCCCAGAAATTGAAGTGATGATCTATTGCTAAGCGAATTTCTTGGTAACTAAAAGTCAACTCTCTTTTCCGTACCTAATAAAATACAATATATACTTGTCTCTAAAACTCAAATTACACCATCTCTTTACGTTTGCGAATAAGCCCAACTCTTGTTATTCTTCCAACTTATGGTTGTTATCGTAAATTCTAAATTCAAACCGATTGTTTACAATTTTATTTTTGTCGTTTTATTTATTGGTTAAAATACCTCTCTTCTTAATCTTATTTTTAACATAAAACTTGACTTTCTAACATAGCTTTCGTCTAGCAATTTATTTACACATATTTCACCTAGCTGATGTGCTCTTTAGCTGATCGTAAGGTCCAAATTTTTTACAATTAGCAACGAATATGCTATTGGAAATTAGCATAGTCAACATAAGTTACAGATCAAGGTAAAAGCTATTCTGAATAGAAGCGTTTGAGAACAATGCAAAGGCTATTCGAAACATTAGTCTGTCAAATAAAACAAAATGGCATTATAACTAAAGGGATGCAGTCAAACGAAAATGCTATACGAAACTAGAGCGCTACAGTCCAACAAAAATGCTATTCCAAGCTGAAGAGTGACAGACCAACGAAAATATTATTTAAAATATAAGCTTTAACAACCAAAGATAATCTTATTCCAAACTTTATAGGCAACGGCAATGTTAATAAAAAATATAAAAATTACAGACGGAAATGCTTTTTCAATAAAAGGGTAACAGACCAATGAAATTGCTATCCAAACCTGAAGGTTAACAGGCTAACGAATATGTTATTTAAAACTGAAGCATTACAGACAAACGAACCTGCTATTCGAGAGTGAAGTATCAGAGACTAACTAAAAAGCAATCCCAAAATAAAGAGTAACAGGAAACAAAAATATTTTTCAAAACTAAAGCGTTACAGACCAACGAAACATAATATTCAAACCATGAACCTGACAAACAAAAATGCTATCTGAATCTGAGACTTTACAGGCAAACAAAAATTTTATTCAAAACATAAGTATTACTGACTAACAAAAGTGCTATTCTCATCTGAAGCCAACAGAACAATTGAAATGATATTCCAACATAAGCGTAACAAACCAACGAAAATGTCATTGCAACACGAGCGTCACATGCCAACAATAATGCTTTATTTAGCAGAAAATGCTATTGAACGCATAAGCGTGAAAAATTATCAGTATATTTAATCGAACATAAGCTTGACAATTCAACAACAATGCCATGCACAATAAATTGATAGATAAAAAAATGTTATTTCAAACTGAAATAATGCGGCCATCGCCTGCTATAGGCTGCAATACAGCTATTCTATACTCGAGTTTTGCGATTGAAATGTTATTTCAAATAAAGATGTAGAAAATCAGACAAACAAAGCGTGTTAGCGATTTGTGTGGACGCATCTATAAAACAAACACTGGTTCGGTGTTGTACGCATTAGGATATGATGACCTGGGTATGATGTATTGAATTGACGAAGGCTTAGATAAATAGAGGTAAGCCGAGGCGAGAAACTGGCTGGAACTTTATCACATATGAGAAGGATATCAGTTATTTAGAGAGAATGGATGGAAGGGTTCGGGGTGCGTGGGGTTCTTTCAGAGGCACATTTATTAAAAGGTGATACGGTTGAAACAAGGATTTGCGGCGGGGCGGGCAAGCAACAACTGGATGCTTAGCCAAGTGGAAACAATATTCGGTGATAGGATGAAAGAAAATAATTAGAAACAAGGAAAATATGTGTGTAGATGTGTGTTGGCGTTGTTTGTATATCTGAAAGTCTGTGCGTGTGTGTGTGTGTGTTTATATGTGCATGTTACTCTGTGAATAGGTACGTGAAGCTGTGTATGTGTACGTGTGGATCTTGTGTGTATAGTGGGCGATGAATCCTTCTTTTCCCTTTAGTTTAATTCTCACAGAAAGAACGGTGTTAGACTTTTTTTACATAGGAGTCACCACTTGTCAAGGCCCAGAGGTCAGTCGAAGATAAGGGCTTAAGAGTGGACAGTATTCAATGGGATAATACCGTCGTGATCGTTAGTATTGGAATTTTGGAAAATTGAATTACTTAAGAGGAATAACCCATCAAGAACTAGTTTACGTTGGACTTGAAGATGACCATCTTGTACGCAGCTGGAAAGCATGCAAAGGAAAGAGAATTCAACAGCTGTGCAGTTTTAAGAAATAAACTTTGTTCATGGAATCCTCGTTTAGGTTTAGGCACAGATAAAGAGTGGGTGAAATTATTCATAGTGTTTTCAGATAGACGAGTGTTTCTCGTAACAGTTTGGCGAGAGAGTACCATAGATTGGAGTTCAGACTAGCATTTCCTATGAAAATAACGATAAAGTAGAGACGGGCCTGCAACGTCTCTTCTGTAAGAAAGAGGTTGCAAAGAAGAGAAAAGGGCATCCCCTACTAGGCTACGAAGGCTATTTTGAACTCTGTCAAGGCAGGATAAGCTGCTTCCAGCAGCACTTGCCAAGAGATGGCAACATTACTCCATTCTTGGGCTACCTGGCTCTCATATAGATGGAGAATTGCATCAGCAGGTAGATATCTACTGGATAGATAGAAGAGACCCAGCATATTTCCGGCAACCTTGGCAAAAGATTTGATGTACGGGTTCCATTTCAGATCAGGAGTAAATGTCAAGTCCTGAAGCTTGTCAAAACATGGAGCCTCCTCAATACGAGAACCATTCATTTCAATTGATGCCAGATGGGGATCAGAGCGTTGATGATGTAAATATAAAAGCTTGGTTTTAGATGCATTAAAAATAACCAGCCCCATCTTAATCTATTCTACCACGTGCTCAAGATCAGAAAAGAGAGAATCGGAGAGAACTTGGTCCTTTACGGGCTTTGATGTGCTGCCATAGATAGTAGTGTCGCCAGCATAAATGTCTACGAATGATCTAAGGGTGTGATTTGGAAGATCATTAATGTTGATCAGGAAGAGAGTTGGGCCCAGGATAAACCCCTGAGGGGTCAAGCATTAATACTGTTAGCTTCTGATTTCTGCCCATCAACCACTACCCTTATAAACCAAAGAGAAATGATTTAATAACTGAAAAGGCATTTCCATCTATACTGTAGCTGGAGATCTTTTGAAGTAGACCTTTATGCCATACCTTATCAAAGGCCTTTGAATATGTCAAGAGCAATTGTCCTAGAAAGGAAGACTCCATGGAGAGATTCGCTAATCCTTTGAGATATAACCGCAAGCACATCTGCTGTAGATCTAGCAGAACAGAAACCATATTGCATGTCACGATGACGGTAATTTTTGCTGAGGTGATTGACTACTTCTCTATTTAATACAGATTTAAGCAACGTACTCATGACGCACAGGATACGTATTGGACTGTACTGGAAGGGAAATGACCGATCATCTAAATTCTTAAATAGGAGGCATTCTGATGAGATTTCCAGGGTGTTAGGGAGCAATCCCCCTTAAGACAATGCTTAAACAGCTTTGTAAGCATGGGAACAAGTGTTGGTTAAAGCTTTTTCATTACTATAATTGTAATGCCGTCAGGGCCAGTTGCTTTACTGGAATCATTTTTTTTTATTAGCTCGGCAATATCACGCACATATATTTGTATGTCGCATAGCATATTTCTGATGTAGAAGAAAATACTGAGGTTAGTGGCCTTGGGCGCATAAGGTAGAATTCTGCAAAATTATTGGCGCAGAGTTTGGCTTTGTCTGATGCTGACGAGATTACCTCAGGTCCATTGATGATAGTTGGGATAAAACACACGCTTCAGTTCAGGATCCTTTTTGCTATTTGCCGAAACTGGTAAGAACCAAGCCGCTACTCAGCTACTTTGGACTTGACAGACTGAGCATACAACTCTCTTGCGTTCTTTATTACTCTTTTACAGTTGTTGCTGGCAGTACTGAAGGCGGATTTAGTTTCAGTACATCTATTTAATTGAAAGCAACGAAAAAAAGTGATTTCTGTGCGCAATCGTAGCAGCACATTCTGGAGAGAACTACGGCTGGCGGTAAGGTTTTTGCTGGAATGTTTTTCGATGTTATGAAACAGTCTGTACCTTCAATTTACCATTCCGTCAGGTTTGATACTATGGAGGACACATCCTTTTTAAACATGGAACGCAGAGGTAGATCTAATATAAGTGTACGGAAGCTATCCCAGTCAGCCATAGAGTATCAATATACTGTACGATGGAGAGGTATATCTGAGGACTTATTACACTTCGTTTTTATCTTAACTGATAAACAAAGTGGTCAGAAGATTAACATAGCTCAGGGCAAGTTGTGAGGAAAAGTTCTAGGAGATTTGCATACTGACCGTCAGTGTCGGGCGCAGGGGTGGGTCCATGAACATTCTGAATGAGGTCATAAGCAATGGAAAAATCGTGACAGTACCTTCCCTCATCATAAGTCCTGTTTGAGTGGGTTAACCATTTCACATTTTGAACATTAAGTCTCCACAGACGTGAATATTAGCCGAAGAATGAACAGGCAGGATGTGGTCAATTTTCTCAGATATGCTTTTAAAGATAATAATTCCGCTGTGGTGGGGGCGATGGAGAGCAAATATAAACGCAGTAGGCAACCCAAAATCACATATAAGTAATTTAGGATCTTCTTTAAAGCTGGTCTTACCATATGGAAAACCGTCTTCAATGTAGGCTTATATGCTATGCTCATGGCTATCCTGGGGTTCAGATTTTGAAGTTAAGTTAGAGCACGCTTTAATTACGAACTCATCTAGGGAACAAATCAGTTCAACCCCATTCCGCTCAGGAATAATAGGTCTTGCTTAGTCTCGCGTAATTGGGTTTCAACATCTGGAAGGTTGAAAGATAGACCCCTGATGTTGGAGAAGGGGGCACAGTAATGGGCGTCTACGTTGATAGTTATAGATCTGGGTTTAAGCGTGTATTTCTTCTGGAAGCATTTCATAATGGAGTTTTGGGATTTGTGAAATAGGTCGACAGACCTGCTTAGAACAGAGCAGATAGGGAAAGTAAATCAGAAAAAGAAACGAAGAAATATTTATTTTAGTTGTTAATCCAAGGTTCGGGTCCTTGATTATCAGGCGAATAACGTTAGCCTAGACAAAACGTTTACGCCCAGGACTATTACTAGTGATATGGTCACAAGTATAATCATAGAAACAGAAGATTTACGACATTTCTGGCGACTGTTCACGCAAAATACTGTCAACGTAGCATGCAGCTCTATTCTCTTCCTGCTCTATCGTTATTTCCATTGTAGATGATTTACTGAGCTCAAATATCTGCTCCCTTGTGACAAGTATTCACAACAATAACTCGTTCCACTACCAACACTTCAACCACACCGAAAAACATTCCTGTCGTTTTTTTGTGTATCTAAAACAAAAAGCAGTATTCGTAAAGGAGTTTTTTTCCAAGAAGTTCCCATTTTACACGTAATTGTTTTCCTGTAGATTACAACATGGTCGTCTTCAAGTATAATTTAAATAAATACTTGTGAAAACATTCGCTGAATTAAGTTCTTCTATTTCATTCATTGTTTCAAATCATATCATTATTTTACATGACCCATCTGGTCCTGGATATGACCTTAAACTATATCCGATGGTGAGACTCCAGTTGCGGGCGTTGGCGAGTGTGGACCCACCCTTTAATTGCCATTGATTCCTGGTCCACTCTAATCCGGAATGAAACTACCACTTAGGGTCCAAACTATGGGTTAAATAGAAACCGACTTGAAAAAAGACAAACAAACAAACAAATATATGCTATTAAACATTTTTCTTCAAAATCACTGCATTCGGCATTAAATACTTGAAAAGGTTGATATGCCGTAAAACAAAACCAACCAACCAACCAACTAACCATAACGCATCTAATAATGTGATTCACCCTTCATCCTTAGTGGGTTTTTGTCCTTAATAAGTTTGTAAGCTATTTGAAATCTAGCTGACAACCAGGGGTAAGTAGTCGGTTCTGTAAGCAGCCTAAGACCAAGAAAGGCTTGCTATGAACAATCAGAAATATTCATTGTTTGAGGAAAAAACGATTTGATTATGTTGACCTCTACTTAGATGAGGTCGAATTTTAGAAAAAAATTGTTCTTAGACTTTCATATTTCAATCTGTCGCGGACTTCGTCTCCTCTGTCGACTTGTTTGTTTATTATTGGACTCACCTTACATCTTTCTGATGATCTTTTAATTGTCAGTTTTATTTAGTATTTTCGATTAAGAAGATTACGTAATCAGTAAATCAATCACATATCGTTTCACATTTTCCGAATCCCTACGATTAGGAAATGAATGAGAGCTTTTTTTTTACATAAAAATAGATTCTAGCGTCACGCTTGAATGTGTAGGGTTAGGGTTTTATTTTTAAAAATGTTAAGACTTTTTCGCCTGTTATAATAGGAATGTGTTATAACCAGTTGATTTACAATGAGAAATTTATGTCAAACTGATGGATGACACTTATTAAATTTGTGCTTATTTTCGCATTAAATACTAATCCCTATGAATTCATAATTATACATCGAGCATATACTATGATACTTAGTTCGCTGCACTTTATAATAACTAAAGTCTGTACAAAGATTCAGCTATATGAGCTCAGCAGTTTCCTAAAATATGCGGAACAGTCGAAGAAGAATATAATATAGATTACACTCTGTAGGAAGCTTTACATCTTTGCTTCCCGCTTCCTGGCTAATCTATAAACCAACTGAGGGTCTTTTTTATCCTAGATAAAAACCAGCCAGAATTGAGTCTTGTTTTCGTGATTTATTCATCAGCAACGGCTACTGGTTGATTATTCGGGGAATATGTTGGACAAAGCGCATTTTTTTTTTATACGAGTGTCGTTCTAAATGTCAAGGCTCCTATTTTTTTAACTCAAAATCTTGAAGAGTTACAATAGCAGGTTTAGGACTATTAAAACGAGCATCACTTTTGATCTAAAATTTATATTTTTACGTAGTAACCGATATTCTCGGTGCATAAAAGCGATGTACGATGATTGCAAGCGCATTATCATACGATGATCATTCTAAACGTAAATCCACTAATATTTAATAAAAAAAAGTTGAAAAGCTACAGAAGACGAAAATGGTACCAATTTTTTTTTTATTGCAATTTAAGCCCAAACAAGCCACATTGCCACTTTGCTATAGGGGGCTACTATCAGGGACATAAGCTACATGGGTACTATGTGAGGAGTTGCGCAGCAAGATGTCGGTTCACGTTACACTTGAACTTCTGCATGTCAGTACAGTTAGGGGAAGCAGGAACTCAGAAGGGAATTCCAAAGTTCAGCGGTTCTGGGGAAGAAACTACTGGAGTAGAAGGCTCTCTTACATCTAGGAATTTATACTGTGAAGGGGTGGGATTTTGTTGCTTGTCGGTTTTTTCGGGGGTAATTACGTCGAGGGGGCACAAGTGTTTGCAGTTCGTCAGAGCATTCACCATGCGAATACTTGTAGAATAGATAGAGGGATGCTATATTACGTCGATGGGACAGAAGCTGAAGCTTAGATGACAGTTCAGGATCTCTTAGGTTGCCGACTCTCTTTTGAACCCTGTCTATGAGTGAGAGACTAGTAACAGATGCATCAGCCCAAATATGACAACAATACTCCATACATGGGCGAATGGTGGCCATATAGAGGTACAGGATACTTTCGGGTGTTAGTAGTTTTCTAGCACGGTATAGAGAACCTACCTTCTTCGCAGCGTTTCTGGCAATGCTCTCAATGTAATTTTTCCATCTTATGTTTTCTGTGAACTTTAGACCGAAGAGTTTAAAAGATTAACTTTCAGATAAAGAGTCATTGACCATTGCTATTAGTGGTAGAGGAGGTTTCTTGTAATTGTTGAAGAAAACAAGTTTAATCTTAGCAGCATTGAATGTGACCATCCATTTTTATCCCCATTCCACTACAGATCGGAGGTCATCCTCTAGTGTTTTTGCCATTTCTCTAGATATGTGTTCACATGTTTTCCTGTCCTGTCTGTTATAGAGCGTGGTGTCATCAGCATATATACCCATCTCGCAGACAATTTTGTCAGGGAGGTCGTTCATGAATATTAGGAATAATAGAGGTCCAAGGATAGACCCCTGGGACACTCCTGCATTTATATCATATTGTTTGGATGTACGACCACCGATGACAACCTGGATTTTTCTCTTATCTAAGAAAGATTTATGTTAAAGATTCTTCCAGTGATACCGTATGATCTGATTTTCCTGAAAAGACCTTCATGCAATACCCTGTCAAAAGCCTTAGATATATCTAGAGCAACCGCTCTACCCTCACCTGCTTTGTCAAGTGAATGGTATATACGCTCAGAAATTACAGTTAGGATGTCTGCCATCGAAACGGGCTTACCTAAATCCGTATTGTTTGTCAGTCAGAAGTTTAGCATCTGTAAGGTGATGGACTTGAGCTTGGTTAATAATGAACTCAAATATTTTGGCGAAAAGTGGGAGGAGGCTAATGGGGCGGTAAATTACAGGGTCAGTTATTTCACCAGAATTCTTGAAAACTGGTACCACAGAAGCAGTTTTCCAGTAGGCAGGAAAGCAAGATTCCTTAAGGCATTTGTTTTAAAGTTTAGAGCGAACCGGCATTACTTCGGCGGAGCACTTATTTAATAGCACAGTCGTGATGAGATCAGATCCACATTCTTTTGAAGTGTCAAGATTTTTTATGATGGCATGCACCTGAGATGAGATTATTTCCAGATCGTCTAGTGTGGCGGCTGTCCGCAAAGGAAAGTCAGTTAGGGGTTGGTTTGCAAGGTCCAGTGTGAAGTTGGAGGCGAACCGACTGGCAAGCATGTTAGCCTTCTCGTTTGCTGAGCAAACCACCTCATGATTGTTGGATAGTGGGGGAATTGTTGATTGCCCATTATTTACTACATTGTTGTAGTCTTTTCAGAAGTTACAGATCCCTAATTTCTGTGGTTCGGTGCGTTTTTTGGTGGTTTCAGTAAATTCTATCTTAGCTGTCGCTATTTCTTTCTTACAGTTATTTCTGGGTTCTATATACTTCTGTCTGTTTTAACCGGACTTAAGTCGGTTAAATCTTCGGTACACATGCTGCCTTTGCGCGATGGCAGCTGCACAACTAGAAGTAAGCCATTGGGGGGTGTGGGGCTTGCTATAAAACTTCCGCGTGGAAACACGTGCTTCAATTCCTATTTTGACCCACTGAGTGGTCTCATGTGCGCACTATTGAGCAGGAAGTGAAAAGATATGTTCCCATGCGGCGTGTCTGATGAGATCCCTGATTGCTTCCCAGTCAGTCTTTTTATAATACCTCGTTGTTTTCAATAATCTCTCTTCCGTTTTGGCTCTAGAGTTTAGTGCGATTTCAACTATTATCACTACATGATCAGCATTTCCAAGTGGTCTGTGGGCATTCGTAACGTAATCATCGAGAACTGTGGTCAGAAACAGATATAACAGTGATGCGTGTTGTTCTTGCTGGTCAAGAAAACAGGTTGGAAAAGTAACCGTCTGTGATAGGAAATTAGATATAGAGAAGAATAATTAATTGAGTAAACCTTTGTGTGCAAGAATTCATTTTTCTTCATAGTCCCCACCATTCTTAATACACTGTTGCCAATAATTCAATGACGCATATCTACTTCTGAAAAATGTTCATGACAGCGTTAGATTTCTTTGAGCGTCACATCGTTAATAACTGCAACAGAGAGATGAAACTTTCAGGTCATAAATGCACAAGTTCAGTCGTCTAAAGTATGCAATTTACAATGCCCCTGGACCATTTCGGGCGGAATAAAAATAGAAGGCAGTAGTTTTGGAAAGATGCTTGTACTTGGTCAGTGTATGTTTCATATCAGGAGTATCCTTATGTGACGGTCGCCTGACAAAATCTTGCAAAGAGAAAAGCAATACATCTGCATCTTAATATTCTCACGTTGGTGTTCTATATTGTCTTTCTCATCAATGCCGTGCTTTGTATGGTACCACATCTTTCTTTGATTGTAAATCATCCTTGTAAATTTTCTATATTTTCTGAACTGTTTATAGTGATTCTTCTATTATTGGAACAACACTCTTCATCTTCACACTTCATATTCTCTTCAATCTACTGGCAACATATATTTAAAGCATAAATTCCTTTATTTATACAAACAGTATTTGTTACATATGCGCACACATGTTTTAGTTTCTCTCTCGATCGAAATCTAGCTGAATCGGGCTATCGTTTCACCTTGGAGGATAGACAAATTATTTAGCAAATATTTTGGGCTTTTTAAAGAGAGGGCAGATGAGAAATAGTAAATGGACAACATATTTATCACATCAGTCATTATGTATGTATGTATGTATGTATGTATGTATGTTTTGTGAGGAGGGTGGCTAGTCTCCCTGAAGGATGTATGTTCGGTGAGGAGGGTGGCTAGTCTCCCTGAAGGATTAAAAACAAGACCTTCCAAAGGGCGAATGAACCAATTTTCGGGGTCACCGGCCAACTAGCACCGTGTATATTTGTGTGCATGCATGTATATGTTGGGGTGGAGAGGGCTTCGGTAAGCCGTTGTGAAGGCAACCTTTCTAGGAGAAGCAAATCACTGATTTAAAATACCATAAAGCGGGAGACCAGTACCCGCATTAAGCTGGTCTGCAGTTTAACTTGTTGCTGGCTATCTTGCTCTTGCTTGTTGCTGGATCTCAACATTTTGAACGGAGAGAGAGACTTAGCTGTCGGGCAAAGCTAAGACTCTGTAACATCATCTGTGTATAGATACTCCCTCAGGCATTTGTCTATAAAAATGGTCCTGTGGCGATGGAAAAGTTGTGACGCATGGAGGCTTGCAATGCTGGGAGTATGTAATAATTGATCTCAATGACCGTCTTCAGTATCATGCCTACTTTAGCGTGTGAATTCACCAGTAGGACTAAAAAAAAATCATTTTTTGGCTCATAGACATTAAGTGTCTGAGGGAGTGGCACTCGTCTGACAAGACGTTGCAATCATCATGTATGTACTAATCGGTTATCATATTAATAAACGATAAGTGATATTGAATAAATACGTTACCAATCTGCTCTTGTGACTTTACGTTCCCTCTTCTAAAAGCCTTACAATTTTTTTCTGTCCATCTTAGTGCTGATACAACAGCTTAGGTCAGCTGGATTTAAAAAAAAGAATACTTTGGGGGGGGGATCCCGCTGTTAAATTTGCATTTGTTTTCACAATTTTATGGCTTTGTACTTATTCACTTTTTCCCCCTTTTCTCATGACGTAGATCAATATCATTATTCGAGTGTAGTACACTAAGCATCATTATTAGTTTCTGGTTTCCTTGATTAACAACTTCAGTTCTCATTTTGTTTAGCTTATGAAGGGCCCAGACGTTTTACTAGTTACAATACCAAAATATTCCTTCCTTTTATAGTGAATTTTCTATATACCTAGCAAAAACTATAGTGTGTTTTAATAAAATTAATAAGGCTCTATCTATCATCTTTATAAATTATTGTTAATAATAATATTCGTTTTGAAATAATAAATATCTCTGGGTGGCAATACACTTTTGTAAAATACTTTCCATTAACATCCAGCTATACTTTAAATAAGTCATACAAACTAGCGGGGTCTGAGGAAATTCCGCAGGGGACTCATTGATATGTAATATATATTGATGTTGGCATTCTGTAGATGTTCAGCGAAAATGAAGACGCTCTGTAATTATTGGAACTCTTTTGTTAAAACTGCAAAAGTATTTATCAAAGCAAGCAGAGACGCCCAGTGTAGCCCGATCGTAAAGTACGCTTAGATATAATATTTTAAATCTTGCAGATTTCGTATATATTATTATAGAGTTAATGTTCTATCGATTTTTATATATTATAATGTTGCGATTTAAATAAAAATGAATATCCATATGTCTTGTGTGCATTAGCTTGAATCGTAACCGAAACCAAAACTTATGAAAACATGTGTATATATATAACCTGAGTTACTTCACCTATAATCGAAACCGAAACCCAAATTTATGAAAAATTCTTGACAAAAAATAGATTACTGGAGTTCCATCAGCTATAATCGAAACCGAAAACAAAACTTATTATAAAGGTAAAACTATTCATAAAAAATAAATGACTTCAGTTGCAAAATTTTCTATAAAACATACTTGAGTGGAATAATCGAAACAGAAACACGAAAATTATAAAGAATTCTTGATAAAATTATGTATTACAAGAAATGGAAGTCCATAACAATTAAACGACAGTCACTCGGATGTAAGCGTGACACACAAAATAAATAACACACATGCTATCCTATTAATCTATGGATATACGTTCTTTTTCTTTTAAATTAAAGCGGATTTATACGTTTTAAAACAATCGATATTCTGTGTCTTCTTACCAAATACAAGGCACGGCCAAAACGGAAGGAAGTCTCCCTTTAAAAAGCTGCCGAAAACCAAGCAATTATTCAATTAATACGAAATTTTCACCAATTATTAAGTAAAAATAAAATCTAAAACGGTGTATTTTATTTTTCATAATCCATATAATTACTTATATATTTTTCTCCAACTAACCTCTCTTCTTTAATTGTGGTTACAAATATGCTTAAAATAACAAGCCGAAACTGAACAAAATCGATGGTATTGTAGGGGGTGTGAGGATTGTATCAGATTTTTAGGTTGGAAATCTGAATTGTGAATGTGCTTAATCCATTAAGTTTGAAAGTATGAAATTCTTTAAATATGTTAATTATAATTATTCTTTCAGATTAGCAATATATATATATATATATATATTCACTATTTCTAGCAAAATACTACTTTCAAATATATACATTCACTTTTTTAAGAAAATGCTACTTTGAATATAAATTACTAATTTTCTTTTAGTTCGTTAAATAGGAAATTCTCTGAAAAATAAGAAAAGAATCGATAAATAACTGTGCCTTTTTGTAAAAATATGATAATTTGTTTCGGTAATTTGTTGTTACGTGATATTTCCTTAACTATGGAAGACCATAAAGTATTTACAAACAGTTGTTATCTCCCCCTTTTTCCTTTTTGCTGTGGCGTGTGCTTGACTTAGTTTAAAGTGTGAGGGATTTGCATCTACCACACTATCTCGTATAGAAACACTTGGTCTTGATGGTAAAACAGAGTCAAGACAACCAAGCGTGATCCAAGATGCAGGAGTTGTCTCAAACACATACGGCGCCTAGCATTCCCAAAATAGTCACCCATCTAGTGCTAGCCAGCCTCATCGTGTCTTATATTCGGGGGTAATGTAGGAAACAAATATGTATCGCTTACGAAAAACAAAAGAATGAAACACTTATAATGTTGATTCTTCACTTAATCGTAAAAACAATCGTTAAAATAGATGGAAATGTACAGGACTAAATGCCTCTATTTCTTTATATAAAGACTAACGAAGTGTCTTTCATACTACCAGTAAAATTTGGAGTTTTTAATTTCCTTACGCTCAACCATTGAGTGAGATAAAAAAATAGAATTATTTGAAATTCAGGTACTTATGTTGTTATATTTTTGCGTATTCTTATAGCAAATTATGCTAAATCTTATTGAAACAAAAAAAAACACATTGATTCAAAACCTTTTAAAAAGATACAAGTATTTTATACATTGAGACAGACATGACTGCGAATTGTGTTTTTTTTATTTAAAATTTTAAATTATATTAAAAGTAGTAGAAAAAGTATTATATTCTTCTACTTTTCATATAATAAAAGGGAGGCATTTATCTTTTTAGAAAAATAGCTGCTCAAGTAAAATGAATTTTAATAGATTTTAAATCGTTTATAAAGCAACAACAACAACTTGATTTTTCTACAATTTTTTTGATTGTGCCTACAATAAATATAAGTATCAACTAAATCATTCCAATTAAACGACCGTCACGTTTTAGTGTATTTATTTCACACATTTTTTTCGACAGGACGATTTTATTTGAATTTGGAACAATTACTTTTAAAATGTGTAAGGTTTGAGTTTTTACATTAGCGACACCAGGTTAGACGCTAGTCATTATTTAGGTATTTATTAATCAAGGTAGGTAAAGGGAGATTACGTATTCCAAACATGGCATTCATGATTATATACATATTTTGTAAGCGAATTATTAGAAACTGACTATTCTATATAATAAATGTGTATTTTTTCAATGTAAAAAGCAAATGTATGCTTTTTTCAAATATATTGATTTTACAAATTGATAAATTATTATAAAAACCTTTTTCGTAAATTATATGCAGCAAGAAAATACATTTTATGATATATTTTGAAAGGAATTCAATAATAGATTCTATGAAAAAAAAACATCCCCTGTAATATCGATACGATTTCTTCTATTTTAAAACTAAAAACTTGAAATAAATAAACAAAACCAAATAATCTTTCGCTTATTCATTACTTTATGTTTTTACCTAAAGGTCACAGCTTATCAAGGCTCAGAGGTGACTCGAGTGTTCATGAGTATCGGGTGAGAAAATATCGTGATTATGGAAATTCGATCGACTTGGATTAAATAAGAGGACGCTCAACAGGAACTTGTTTACATTGGACTTGAAAACGTCCAAGTCAGTTGGTAAGTAGCCTTGCTGTACTTTGTTTCGCAGACATTAGTTCTAAGAAAGAAATCTGTTTGTTAAATTGGGAAATTGTTGATAATGGACGTAGCTAGACGAGTATTTGTTTTATAATGTTTTATAAGAAATCGAGTAGTGGATTGAGTTATTCGAGTATCTTCCATAACAATTACGATAGACCAAAAATATGTTGCAGCATCTTTTCTGTGAAAAAGGGGTGGCAGGTAGAAGAAAAAGGACATCACCCCCTGAATGTCGAAATCAGATATTTACCTTATCAATGCAACTTCTCCCCATTTATGTGATATTAGATGTTTAAAGTATATTTATTGTTTTGAGAGATTATAGCTCAGAAAATCCACAATTCGTTTGTACTACATCTGGAGAAATGCGTCAAGCACCAGGTTCTCTTATGGACAAGGTGCAAAAAAAAATCATGTAATAGGAGGCTCATTTTACCAGATTCAGCTCTTCTCACATCGCCGATGTTTTGCATCCATTAGTATTTTTTTACTACTTTGATAAAATGATTTGAAGAATATTCTGCACATTTACCCCTTTACGTAAAACCCTCGATTTGCACGACTAGGGGGAAAAATGTTACTATTTCTCTGTAGATGTAAAAATAATTACCTCTAGTATTTTCTCTTTTTGGGCTGCTTGCTTTTCGAAGTAGGAGGATGTCACTAACATCCTACAAAAAGCGGTTAGTTGATAATCAGGCAACTTAACTGGTGAGGCGATACAACGACATTTTCTCTTAAAATCCTTGCCGGATTGAATGGCAATTCTTTACGGCGAAAAGTTACCGCCATCAGCATCGAGTCTAGACCAATAATCATCATCATCATCGCCACCACCACCACCACCACCACCACCACATTTAAGACAGCATCACAGATGACCACGGTCTTGCTAATCCCCCCCAATGTTTTCTCTCTCTACACTTCTCTATGTTCTCTGAAACTTACTGTGACTAAACCATGTGAGAAACACATTCCTGTATTCTTGCATGCTAAGCATATCTGTAGTTGTCAAGGTCGAATTTAGACGCTGGTTGGACATGTATATAGACGTTATAAACTATCAGAAAGATGCTCCTGTAGCCCCAAGAATTTGAGCAATAAGTGTAGATGCCTGGTATAATATAAACTGTGGTGTGTCTATGTGAGGCGGGCACCATACATCAGAGATATCTCAATATGCACCAGCAAGTTTGAATGGTTGCTCAGTATTTTTTATAAGAAAGTCACCAATTATCAAGGCCGAAATCTTTTGAAGGATAAGTGTTAATGAATGTAATGGTGTCAGTTAGACAACAGCCTAGTAGTAAGTAGTGGTAGAAATTGGGTATTATTTGATTATTTAAGAGGGAGGCTCAAGAAGAACCTGTTTACATTAGACTTGAAAACGATAATATAGTCAGCAAGAAAAAGAACGATAGGAAGTCACGCAGGCAAAGCACTTCTAGGAAAAAAGAGTTGCTTAAGTAATTTGTGCTTAGATTTAAGTACAGATGGGTATTGGAGAAAATTGTTGAGTTGTCTTAAATAGACGAGTGTGTCTTAAGATAGTGTTTAAAGTGGAGTGATATATTGAAGCTCAGTCGAGCATTTCACATGAAAACAAAAATAGAGACCAGACAAAATCGCAAGGTGTTTCTTGTAAAGAAGTGACAAAGTTAATACTTTTCAGTGAAGTTCTTTACGTGGTATATACATTGGGATTATAGCAGGTGCGCACACGGACTAGGTATATCATATGGTTCAACTCGGCAAAAAGAGAATCCTTAAGCGACTATTTTCTTTTATTTTCAGGTGTAAAAGTGACTGCAACACAAATTAAATAATCTGGTATTGCTGGACGCATTCTTAATTATAATAGAAAAAGGCGAGCATGAAAGTAATATGGTTAAGCTTAAACATAGAAAAGGAAAGGACTACTTGTTAAAACTGGAAAAGTAAAGAAAATATATATATATATATAATAAACTTATAATTTAAATATTGCAGCATTAAAAATTGATTATATAATGTTATAAATTGATTTTTTAAAAAATTCTTAATGCTTCAATATTTTACGTTTTAAATTTATTATGGTTTTTATTAAAATACTTGTCCTTTTCCTTTCAAGTTTATTCGACTAGTCCTTTACTTTTCCATGTTTAACCTTAACCATATTACTTTTCGTACTTGCTTTTTTTATTGTAATCAATTTTTTTTCAGACTTCCAGTAAATTCGCTTGTTCTTTCATTTCAGTCTTATTTTTATCCCTATAAACAAAATATACACATATGTAATAACAATGTACAGCACTGCTTTCATAACAATACTCCAGTTATCTCCCTTTCTTTCTTTCATTCTCTCTGCTTCACTTGTTACTTCTATTTTCGTGAGAGCGGTGATTTGGTAGCAACAGTAGTCTCTGAAGCGACGTGGTTGCTATGAAAATCAATCTTAACAACTGTCGCTCACCTGCTTACGATTTTTTTTTTTACGATTTTAACACCAGTAAATTCATAATAACTTTTGTTTTACTGAACGAAAATTGAATTTTTTTGTAAATATAGCTTCGAAGCTGATCTATAAACTGCAATAATTTTTTGAAATTTAGTCGAAAAATAAGTGAGCGGTGAAGCTTAAAACGGTTCTACATTACTAAAACTGCCTCTTAACCATATATTTAAACACGGTAGTTTTTGAATGAAATAATCGAATTCTTCTTAGACAAGAGAAAAATCCAGGTTGTCCTCCGTGGTTCTGACTTAAAACCACATGATATAAATGTGGGTGTTCCAAAGGGTCTTAGACCTAAATGATATCACTGGTAAAATTATTTCCGTGATAGATATATTCTATAAGTGACACGAGGGAAAAACGAATCAAAGCATATATTGAAAACTTAGAGAAAGATCACTAATTCGTAAAATGGGAACGTAAGTAGATTGTAAGATTCGATTCTGCCAGGTATAACCTTCTTTAGTTAAATAACTTATGAACTACTGATTGCAAAGACTAATGATATGCTACCTGAAAGCTATTCGTTCGAACTCCCCAGCTAAACATTTACAAGCAACATGACTTCGAACAAATACATCGAGGACACTGCCAGGGGTGCTGCGAAATAATTCGGCTTCCTCTACCTTACTAAAAAATTGTTCGCACCTGAGAGTATCTTATATATATATATACAAGGCGACGTATCGCCCATGCCTGGGGAAATGCTTACCAAATCGATGCTGATGTATCTGTCACATGTCTTACGTTCTCATACATGGCCCACAACATACCTACGACCTTATAAGTCCCGCAGTATAAATCATACTACGTCCCATCGCCGAAATGAAGCCTGTTTTACAAGAATATAGAATTAAAAGTGAAAACTAAAATATACAGTAAACCGCGATAAATTAAAATATGTCGATAAGTCGATGAAAAGTTGATTGAAATATAGGTCGTTTAAATTAAAGTATTAAAATCAACAAGTTCGTGGACACCGTTAACAAATCCGTCCAATACGAACTACGCAATACATGTTATAACGTTACTGCTTTTCTCGAATGCGATATCATTTATAGTGGATTGAAGTGTTCTAATATATGGCGATTCAAGAATTTAAAACTTTTTAATATTATTTTCATGTTGTATAATTTGTATGTTGTCAACGAGGACCTTTCTAAGATTGGAGGGGGGCATGGTTTTTTTTTATCAAATGTTTATATATAGAACTAGTATTATTTAGATGCTTGGTTATTCCCCGGGACAGTGTTGTCGTTGTATGCCCAATGCATGTATTATTTTCGAAGTTACATTCTCTGATAGAGCATTTGAATTTATACACTACATTGGTCTGTTCCAACATTTTTATGGCTGGTGAGGAGTTGTTTCTAACAACAAAGTTGTGTGCTTTAAACTATTTGTAGTAGATAATAAATTTAATTTTAGAATATATAAATTTTAATTTTTGAATATATATATATATATATATATATATATATATATATATATATATATATATATATATATATATATATATATATAGGGAAGATATGTACGTATGAATGTACGATACCGAACAAAAAGTTGAGTTTTTGGTTCGAGTTATCAACGAGTATAATTCTTTGTATAAGTTCAAACTAAAACACAAGTATACAAATTTCCTCCCTTTTTACTTTTGATTGTGCTTTTTTAGTAGATTAAAATAAAAGCACAGAAAAGGGAGAGTGAAAGTAAGAGTAAGCTTTATGGGAAATGAAAGAGCATAAAAGGAGAGAGAGCAGAGATAGATCAGTTATTTTGTACGCTAACAAGCTTTTCGTTTCAATCATTCCGTGTCCAGAATTTTTGACTTGAAACCTTATATCCGGTCATGTTTTATTGGGGAAATGATTCAGTAAAGAACAGGAGGGATAGGGGGAGCAGTGGAGGCTTGGAAAATTTTGTGGGGCGAGGTTATAATGGAGGCCTAAGGATCGACAATGAAAAAAGCGAGAGGGGGAGAGGTGCAAAGAATAAAGAGTAAAAAAAAATAGGGTACTAGAAAGATCGCGCGTGCGTACGAGAGAATCCGTGTGTGGAGCAAGAGTGGTGGAGGTTGAAAGAGAGAGTTAAAGAAATGAAAACTTTGTAGATAGAATGAAATAAAAATAACATTGATATAAGCGAGTGAATACAAAACAAACATTGACTAATGTAAAAAAACAAAACACAAAGCAACAGTTGGAATCTATCAAAGAAATACCTTACACGGATCAGGATACTACTTGATAAACGCACATGTACGAACATCCACATATACACACATACACACAAATTGCCCGCTTTCTCTGATCCAATCTTTATTACATGTTAGTAGATTTACGATTTATTTGACTAAAGTAAAAATACTGAATGAATAAAAGTTACTTTTTTTTCTTTTTAGGTGTTTATTTAAAAATGTCTTCGTATTAGGCGAATCAGATTTAGTATTTTAAAAGATAACAATTGAACCATGGTACATAGGTTTATTGGCGATGACTACGCCACATAGAACAAATGATCGCAGTAAATCCCTACTTCCTCCAAAAGCCTTTATAACATTTCTGATCGAAAATGTAAGACCACTTGAAAATGTTTAAAAAGAAAACGTTTTTAAGGATAGATTTTTAAACTCATCTCACTTACGGTTACCAATACTACAACGTAAAACGTTCTAGGGGGAAACGTCTTTACATTTTAATTTGCCAACTTCTGTGCGTGTTATTCATCAACCTAAGCAATGTAAATTGTTCATGTCAACTTGCCGACATATTTCTATTACTTTTGCGCACGCAAAATTTATTCATAACTGGAAGTAGTTTAATTTTAAAATCTTTCCTATTTATCTGTCGATAGCCAAACGTGTAAGGAACGCGATTTGAGCGCTAAATGTTTTGGTTTCGATTCTAGCTAATAGCGCCGAAGTCATACTTTTAACTTTTGAAATGAGTAGTAGCATAATATAAGTTTCAATAAAACAATCGTTTTTATAATGATAACTACGAAATGTAAATAAATCGAAATAGATTATGAACCATCCTGGCTATATGCTTACTATTGTTGCATAGTTTTTATTAGATAAGGACTGATGTTATATATTAGGTGTGCTTGAGTGTTCATGTTAGATATTTCATATTGTAAGATAGTGATAAGTCTTATATATAAGGAGACAGACGTACATGTTTATACAGGAGAGTCGAGGGCATGTAATACATAATGAGAGGAGATTTGATATATATATATATATATATATATATATATATATATATATATAGATAGATAGATAGATAGATAGATAGATAGATAGATAGACCGGGAGATAGTGCGTTTGACATTTATACTGTTTGACAGTTCTGTGAATGGGTGTTTTCTCTCTATTTTTTAACCTATTTTTGAGATGATGATTTTCACAAAGTTCTTATAATATAAATTGACAATAAGTTTCCTGTTGAATAACATAACACGAAGACGCAGATACAAAAAGATGAAGTAGTTCGTTTATTCCATTTCGTCAGGTCAATGTCTTTGCATCAAGGAACTCAAGTCTCTACATGATTCTTTCTTCTCCCCTTCGCTTCCAAGGTTCCATGTCAGCTCTGTCTCTGACCCCTCTCTTCTCCTCTGACTGACTGACATATTTAACTAAATCTCTCTATATTAAGAACTCATGAATCATTGCCTGCCCAACACGTGCATATCATACTCGTGGCCTGACATGCTTCCTCTAATCTAATTTTCCTCACCCACTTTACAAATATGTTTAATATTTTCCATTGTCCGTTTTTAAATTCCTTATTTTAATTCCATTTCTTTAACAGAAACAAAATTACATCATTACATTCCTATTTTAATAAACAGATATCTAACTATTTCATGTGAACTAATCAATGGTAATTCTACATTCCATTTTCAATAACATTCTGTATTTATTTTAACTTGTGATCGGAATTCTCAATTCCAAATCTAGCTTCGCAAGTTCGAATCATCGGCTATCCCATCTCATATTTACTCACTTACAAGAACAGGCGGCTGTTCTTAACCACTATTTCCTGATTATTTCAGTGTTTACAAGTAGTTTAAAAAGATTATTTGTTAAATGTGTTTACACCGAGACACGCATACATATAACTACTGTTTTGCTTATATAGACATGTAATCTATTAGTTTTCATTTAAATATCTCCCTTGGAAATAAGTAAATATAATATTTTGGCAATTTAACTTATATTAAATCAATTTAGTTATATTGTTTAATATCGAGTAAATATTACACATACAAAGGAAATAAGACAATAAAATAATAAATTACTACATGAAAAAAGCCAAAAATTAATTTATTCTAAACTGTTTGAAAAAGTTTTTCCACTTCGACGTACACAAAATCAATATATAAAGAACCTCACTCTTTTATGTTATATAGTAACTAATATAGCAGTAATTTATTGTTAGGATAATGTTAGTGTTATCAATAGAAAGATTCTAAATTTACTCAGAGATTCCTAACCATTTTCACCAAATGCCCCTTAGAACACTTGTATACTTTCTACCGTCTCCTCACTACATGTAGTTTTACGTAATACCATAGTATTAGTCGCAGTACATAATTAAGTTGAAAATAAATGCTTGAATATTCATATAGTTTATCCAACAAAATTCTACTTAGGCGATCGAATGGGAACAGTAACAATTATAAACCAAGTGAGTCAATTAATACATCATACCATTGCCAATAATGGTATCAATTATGTAATCAATGAGGAAAAAATCAGAATAATAATCACAGGAATTATCGACCAATATGCATATTGTTGCTGAGGACCAGCAATAAGTCTTGCAATATTTGGTCCCATATTTGATACTAAACATGCGGTTACTCTTTCTATGGTCTATTCTATAACCGAGAAAAACGTGTTTAAAACGTGAATCAATCAGATTCAATAAAATCTTAAGATGCCTCGTCAACATTACTGGGTAGAATTATTGAATTAAGTTTTCTAAAATATAAAAAATAAATGTGATGCAAGCAATTTCCACATGAGTTGTAAATTCCAAAGAAATTGGGCCGAGAAAGACTTAGTAATGTTACTAGATGCTCTCAGTTTTTCAAGGCTTCCTAAAGAATCTAACGGACCTCCTATACGATGAATTTGAACATCGCCCACCAGAAGTCTCGTAACGCAACCCTGGTTGATTGTACAGACCGCGTTAGTAAATTCTGATTTAAATTATTAAAAATCTAGAGTATCCTTTTTACTATAAATATTAAAAATATAATGATGACTTCTTTCGAACAAATCAAATCAATCAAGATGAAAATTGCATAACATTTTTATACCCATATTTTTGGCTAGAAATAAAACTCTCGAACGTCATCCACGTTTATTACGTGATCGTCTCCTAAGTGCTCTCTCCCCGTTTATAGATTTTCCTTACAGTGATATCATTTTGCACTTCGTATGCAGAAGCATACGCGCGTCTATACTGTGTTACATTCTGATGTTGCACGTAGTCTATTTGTATAGTGTCGTTGTCTAGTTCTTTACCTTGAAATATGTACATATATATATATATATATATATATATATATATATATATATATGCGTGTATTTTGTAATATTTATGTTATCATGCTCACTGACTTTAATTTCCTTATCAAATGTTAAAAGGTCCTACTTTTCTGAAGAGTCAATACATGAAATATTAAAGATTAACATAATAATTATATGCGTTTTTCTACCCTAAATAAATGCTCAGATGCGAATCCAGTTTATTCTAGAGAAACAACGGATGTGGCTTATGCGAATCCAGGTTATTCCACAGAAACAACGGATGTGGCCAATGCGAATCTAGTTTATTCCACAGAAACAACGGATGTGGCCAATGCGGATCCAGTTCATTCCACAGAAACAACATCAGAAAACCTACGCTTAACATTGTGTTGAATCTTCTAGAAATGATTAATTAAAATGACACCCAAACTACCTATGTATTAATAATTGTGTTACATTTTATAGATTAACCAAAGTTGATACAAGACAGAACCTGCTCCAAAATACCTTCTCTCATCATAAAAAGGGTAAAAATCAGGTTTTAGGTAATAACGTTTTATTACTTAATAAAGTTCGGTGAATCTGTTCCTTTCATTAATTATTTGCATCCAAATAAACGTTCCCTTATATTATTGCCTACACACATTACCCGATGCGGTTCACTGTTGGTTTTTATTATGCACTTTTTAAAGTTAAAATACTGTATTTATCATAAAACTATTAAAATAAATATCTAGGGGGTAAACTTAAGGCAATCCTGCGTGCACGCACTGCGCATGAACGCTAAAGGTGTTGGAACTCATCATCAAAAAGAGTCAAATATTTTAATTATTATTTTATACATTTTCCACCCTACACAATCACATTGCTACTGAGATTAAAAGGGCTACAAGTAATTAGTGTCCAGATTTATATGTGCTACTTAACTCGGAACTTGTTAAGGGAGATTTTTTTTTTACATTAACTTTGAATTTGTGCAAGTTAGTAAAGTCAAGAGAAACTTTCAAAGACAAGCAGTTAGAAAAAAAACATTAGAGTAGAAAGCCTATCAAGATCTAGAGAGCTCTATAGTTAATTGATCGGGGGTTTTTATTTAACAGATTGGTTGAAGGTACTTATTTTGAGGAACACAATTAAAGCAAGTTTTCAGAGCACACTACATTTACATACTTGTAAAAACCATTGCTGGCATAGGGCAAAAGCCTGTTAGGCTTGACATTTCTTGGAGAATTTTTAATTTTGATTTCAAATGATGTATTTTCAATCCAGTGTTCCGTATCATACTTTTTTTGTTACTCATCATTTTAAAAAGCATGTTCCGTAATCGTTTTAATTACAATAGTTTTCAGGACCTTGAATACAAGATGGAAAAAAAGCAAATTCGCACAATTTTGCTATTTCAGTTCAAGCTAGGCTTTAAAAATTCTGAAAGAGCTCGCAATATGAACGAAGCGTTTTGCCCAGGAACCACTTCTGAAATGCACAGCACAATGGTCGTTTAAAATATGTCCTGGCAGCAACGAGAGCCATGAAGATGTGGCCAACCATCGCATGTTGACCACGATCATTTAACATTCTTAGTTGAAGCAAATCCACGCACAATTGTTCAAGAAATTCCTTCTGATTTAGACGTAAAGGAATACGGCGATTTCAAACCACTTGAGAGAAATTGGAACGAGAAAACTTCTGATAATTGGCTGCCTCTCGAATTAAACAACAACAAAAGGAAACAACATTATGAAGTACTATCTTCCCGTTTTTTACGCAACAATAACGACTAATTTCTTGATCGGGCTGTGACTTGCGATGAAAAGTTTGTTCCTTACAACAACAGAAGGCACACAGCTCAGTGGTTAGACGCCGACGAAGCTCCTGGACACTTTCCTAAGTAAACGTTGCACCAAAATAAGGTCCTTCTGACTGTTTTATGGTCTGCGACCAGTCTCATCTATTACAGTTTTTTTTTATGTAAGCGAACCCATTACGGTGGAGAAGTACTGTCAAAAATTGATGAAATACATCAGAAACTTCGACAACATCACTCAAAATCAGCCAACAGAAAGGCCTAATTCTCCCCAGGAGAATGCCTGACCGAACGTTGCTAAATCGATCTTGCAGAAGTTGAACGAAATGGGCAAAGGGAAATTTGCCTCATCTCCCGCACTCTCCAGACATCTAATTTATCGACTACCAGTTTTTCAAGCATCTCGACAACTTTCTGTGTGAGAAATGCTTCAAAAACGTAAACGATATCAAAAACGCCTTCAGCGACTTAATCGCCACCAGAACGTAAGATTTTTTTATGTTACTGACATAAATACACTTGCTTTGCGTTGGCAAAGGTGTGTTGATTCTAATAGTGCTTATTTCGATAAATATTTTTTCTTAAAGCCGAAGTATGTTTTTAAAAGTGTTAACCGCAATAACTTTCTTGTCAACTAGATATATACCGATAATTATGTATATTTACACAGAGAGAGAGAGAGAGAGAGAGAGAGAGAGAGGGGAGAGAGAGAGAGGTACAGAGAAACACAGAATGAGAGAAAGTTTGAGTGTGTGTTTTTGTGTGTGCGTAAAGGGACGAGACGAAAAGAAAAAAGCATATTAGATATGAAATTACTTCCTTAGGTGAACGCTTCTCACGAGTCGAAACTACAAGTTGGGAAGAAGAAAACGTAGGTCAAAGAATATAATGTAATTTAAAGAGACAGCAAGGCCCACCCACGCGTTAATCGGGGTAAGCGAACGGGTATGTGTCATTTTTGACTTAAAACGTATCAAATTTATCAAACGTTGTGTTCAAGCAAATGAGATCACTCATCTTGTGTTTTTCGGGGTGTGGGGTAGAGCAATGAGGTGTGTCATAGGTGCTTGGTTGTTTTTGTGTGGACGTGTGATGGGTCAGCGTTTCTTCGGTAGATGCGACTTGTTCGAAACATTCAATCAATGGTAAAAAAGTGAGAGAACATAGGAGCGGGAATGGCTACATTGGAACAAAGGGGAATTAATGGAGCAAATAGGAAAATAAAGAGACTAAATAAAAGAGCGCCGGAGAGAGGAGTGAAACAAGGGGGAGATGATTAATCGAATGAAAATAATATATGTATATATAAATATATATATATATGTATATATATATATATATATATATATTGTATTGGTAGTAATTATTTGTGTGTCCACCAAAAGAGTGCTCAATGTTTAGACAGAGCCAAAATAAGTGAATTTAGTTTACAAACAAATGGCTACACATAGGCATACATGTTTCAGCGAAAACCCAGTATGGGAATCGCTTCGTCAGGCCAAGGACATCTGAGAGATGTCCTTGGCCTGACGAAGCGATTCCCGTACTGGGTTTTCGCTGAAACATGTATGCCTATGTGTAGCCATCTGTTTGTAACCTAAATTCACTTATATATATATATATATATATATATATATATATATACAGAGAGAGGTGAGAGAGAGAGAGAGAAGTTACCCATGACACGTTGGGTCAGTATATGTTAATGTTAGCTATTGAATAGTGAGTATACAAAGTTAATATATAAATGTGTAAGCAAGTACACCGGATTAATGTATAAACGCGCCAAAATTGAATGCACGCAACAACAAACGTGGCGACCAGTGAAAACAGTACACAATTAAATTTACAGTGCGAAAATCTCCACGAGAGAAAACCCAAATAGTAGTAAATACTATATTAGTATGGCCGGTAATACATTCGAGGAACGGTTTAGAGGTCACAAAAGTTTATTTGAAAACCCCAACAGTAAAATTAATACATCACTTCCAGTTTACTATAAGGAACTTATTGAAAAAAAATCTAACACAAACAATTGAATGGAATATCCTAAAAAAGGTAAACACAATACTCACTTAGCTTAACATGTTACCTTTGTTTTCGGAGAAATTATTTATCACATAATTTAAAGAAAGGGGCAAGTTACTCAATAAAAGATTAGAAAGTTCCATAAGCTGCAGCCATTACCAAGAACATCTTCTAAGCAATCTTGATATTACCTCTGAATTTTACTTCATTCCTGCTTGAAAAAAAATCTATAATTTAACCAAAACAATAGATAATCTGTATACTGTAGCTATATATATATATATATATATATATATATATATATATATATATATATATGTTTATTGAGTATTTACACGTTTATATATATATATATATATATGCATGTATATTTAATGCTGAACGTCTATGTGTGTGTGTCTGGTGACGAATAGGCTGCTATATGGTTGACTATTATGTAAACTGATCACATATAATGATAGAAGATGTATCGAGACACAGGAATGGGTATGTTCTGGCATAATGATGATTCATTAAAATTGTGGGTCTGCGTACGGGCATGCCCCACAAAGTATGAAAATAAAAAAAAATTAAAAATAAAAAAGGTTTACAAGTGTTTTTCGTATAGATGTACATAATAATATTTTGATTATATATTTTAACTTAAATAGGGATAGTATAATAAAATATGGTATAATAAAATTATGGGGCGTTCGTTCGCGCCTGACCTCCATAGAATGGAAATATGTCACAAGGTATAACAAGGTTTTTAATATAGATCCAAAGAATATTGTGATAAATGTTTCAATGTGAACAGGTATGGTATAATAAATTATGGGGTTTATCTATTTTATTTTTACTTTCATCATATTTTGCTTTGGTTTCGAAGCCATCTCTTTACACCCCTTCCTTTTCATAAGTTATCATACTTTCATAAATCGGAGTCCATTTTCTGTAGGCTGTTTCTGAAGCCAATCAACGACGGGTTCTTTGGCTTGTATATATATATATATATATATATATATATATATATATTTATATATATATATATATATGTATATATATATGCGAGCGTGTGTTTGTGTCTGTTGTATTTCTATATATTTATGTGGTTGTATATGTATGGGTGTATATATTTATGTGTCTGTCTATTGGGATTTATGTATATGTATATGTTTACGGGTTATTGCATATATAGTTTTAGTATATTTGTATTTGTATATATATATATTTATATATTTATGTATGTGTAGATATGAATATTCGGGTATTTAAAAATTTACTTATCAATATATATATTTGTTTCTATACGTACATACTTGATTTTGTGTATGAGATACTTACCTAATACACCCATTTAGCTCAAACTCCTTATTGATTTTATCTGCGAATAACAACTAGATATGCTTAAAATACAAATTACGAACTTACATCAAACCAAGTAAAACACCCTTTATAAAATAAATACCGAAAGTTATTTTGCACTTAATAGGTTTTAAATAGTTGACTATTCTTATTCCCTAATATATATATTGATATATATCTGACGAGGTTCCTAATAGAATAATCTAAAGAACGCACTTCCACACATATAAAGCAATTAAGACCAACTGAGGGTTTCATAAATATAATTCAAGTTCCTAAAAATAAAACAACATAGAACTTTAGAAATACTTTCAAATAGCAGAGATTACATATAATCTTAAACCTATTTAAAGTTTCCTTGGAACACATTCCAAAATAAATTGAATAAGTAATTATGATAAAAATACACCCTTTTTATATATTTAAACATAAATAAAAAAAAACAAATAATAATATGTGACTAGTAATAATTATAACTAATAATAAATGAATAATAATAAAAATATATACATAAAGATATGTAAATAGTTTTGATAACACAAGATATATATGTACATGTGCTTATTTATGTATATATGTACGTATATATATACATATATACATGTATATGTATGTATTTATATATGTGTATATGTACATATGTATATATCTGGATATACTAAAAGTTATAATAACTATAATAAACTTATTTTTTATAAGCTTCAGTATATTAAATTTTTAAGACACAAATTAATAATGTATTTGATATAACTGGTCAGTATATATATATATATATATATATATATATATGTGTGTGTGTGTGTGTGCGTGTGTGTACATTTTCCTGTATATTTCTATATGTGTATGCATATCTGCAAATATATGTTTGTGCAGGTTTATATAATGATCGTATGGGTTGGTATATACGTATATATATATATATATATATATATATATATATATATATATATATATATATATGTGTGTGTGTGTGTGTATGTATGTGTGTGTATATGTTTATACATATATATATATACATTTATATACATGTATGTATATATGCTGCATAAGTATTGATATTGTGTATGTATTTTTATGTAGGTGACTATGTGTGTGCTGCGTGTATATTTCTATCTATCTATATATATTAGTATTCCTGTCTGCTTGTTTGCTTATTTGTTTGTTTGTTCAAAATTTGATAAATATTTTCAAAAGTTCCATTAAATTATTTTTTTTTATTTTCATTCATTTATATATAAAACATTATTCTGGAAAAGATATACGATTAAGAGGTTATGTCATTTGCATATTACATTAAGGAAAATCGATTTTATTAAATAGTGGTGTGTTATTTATTGTTTATAGTGAGAGAACTGTTTTAAGTATTATATTTAAGTTTATTATTTAAATTGGATTTATAGTGATAACATATTTTATTTTATTCATTTTTACTTACATCGATTTTTTATAGACATGTTTGAGTTATTTCCCCTGGGCGCTAACTTTGTTCTTCTTGTTTTTGTTTTCTTTTTCGATGGATATAAAAACTAAAAAAATTCAAGCATTTTTTTGGAATTAGTGTAAATAAAATAATTTCCAGTTAGTTTTTATTTTAAAATAAGACAACGATTGAACTCAACTACGATTATTCAAAACAGAAACAAAAAAAAAATTTATTTACGTTTTTTTACCAGTTTTTTAAAAACTTGTGGACATCGTAACTGCTAATTTTGTTTTCTTTTAATAACACAATAAGTCATAATTCATCATTTTTATAACATACAAACGTGAATTTAAGTTAACACAAAGTCTACTTTGTTATTTTTTAAACTGAATATATTTACAGTTTGTTTTCGTTGCAACATACCGTAAGGGCAGATCTTTCTAGATGGAGGCAGCGTAAAAAATAGCTTACACAGAAATATAGTCATAAAATGTGCTCAATATCCGTGTCTCTTCTGTCGAAATATCTGGTGGAGAGTTTGGCATGTACTTTTACTTTTGTCCGGGGGGGGTATTACACGTTCGTGTTTTCATTTATTCTTTTCTTTTGTACATTTTTGTTGGGGTAACGATGGAGTTTACATATGATAATGACAATCTACTCAATATTCTTAGTTCAGGTATTGACTGCTGGACTGACTTTGTATGTCTTTTTTTAGAGATTTTCATGAATTTATTGTTGGTCATCATTTAGAAACAATTCGTGCTGTTTATCGAAAGTGTTTGATGCATTCCTACATTAATAATTTTTACAGAAAAAAAAACAAAAGAAAAAATTACCGAGTTTTTTTTTGTAATATAATAAGTTTTTTTTTGGCCCAACAAAAAAGTTCCAAACAAATCAGATAAGTAAGTTTATTTTTTAATTTTTTAAAGTTTTTGTGTAACAATTAAAGAAACTTTTTTCAAAAAGAAGTGGGTTTCAAAAAATTATGTTTTTTTTAGAGTATTGGTGATTCTTAACATAGGGAGGTTGCGCAGGGGTGTATACATATATATATATAAACTTCAGAATGTGAGAAAATATATAATTATTTCAACAGACAGACAACTTCAAAGCTCATAAGAGCGCTAACAGCATAAAAAATACTTAAGTCAAAGACTCCAGTTTCGCTCTCATTTTGGGCTCATCAGTTAGACATATTCGAACTCGAGATTTGAAACCCAAGCCTCTTGCATGCAAGGCAGGCACTCTACCAACTGAGCAAACACGCCTCGAATAACGCGGATCAGGTTCAATATGCCGAGTTCGCATGTGTCTAACTGATAATACCAAATGAGGGAGAAACTCGATTCTTAGACTTCCGATTTGTTGGCAATTGGTGAGCTGCGATATTGTCTGGCTGTTAAAATCTTTATATATATATATATATATATATATATATATATATATATATATATATATATATATATGTACAAGCCAAAGAACACGTCGTTGACTGGTCTCAAAAACAGCCAACAGAAAATGGACTCTGATTTATGAAAGTATGATAGCTTATGAAAAGAAAGGGTTGTAAGGAGATAGCTTCGAATTTGGGGTTATCAAAACCAAAGCAAAATATGATGAAAGTAAAAATAAAATAGATAAACCCCATAATTTATTATACCATACCTGTTCACACTGATACACTTATCACAATATACTGTGGATCTATATTAAAAAAAAACCTTGATAATCTTTGTGACATATTTCCATTCTATGGAGGTCAGGCGCGAACGAACACCCCATAATTTTATTATGCCATATTTCTTTAAACTGAAACATAATTATGAAAGTATACTTACCCAGATAGATATGAAAAGTCTTTATTAAAGTCTTTACCTATTTCGATTCCATGGAGACCAGGCGCGAACGCAGACACCACAATTTTATTATACCATCCCTTTTTAAGTTAAAACATACTTATCAAAGTATTATTATGTACATCTATATCAAAACGCCTTTTTATTTTTTTAATTGTCAATTTTTTTTTATTTCTATACTTTGTGGACCAGGCGCGAATGCAAACCCTATTTTAATGAACCACCGTTCTGCCAGAAAATACATACGCATTCCTGTGTCTCGATACATCATCTATCATTATATGTAATCAGTCTTTTGAAATAGTAAACCATATAGGAGCCTATTCGTGACGAGACACACACACATACACACATTCAGCTTTATATATCATATATATATATAATATAAAGCTGAATGTGTGTATATATATATATATATATATATATGCATATATACATATATGTGTATGTATATTTAGTAGTTATTCACGGAAACATGTTTCTGAATACGACGGCTCATAACCGTACTGACCTATTCCATGATTCAAGCCCACAACAGGAAAACCTACAATCTCTTTCTTTATTCACTATGCCACGACGTATCTGATCGATATTACGACGGTAGACGCCTTAATTTTAAAACTATATGTATATAATCAGAGAATATAAATATTAAGATAATATATATATATATATTATTTATCCTTATTTGAATTTTTTATATGTATATGAGTGATTATATATATATATATATATATTATATTGCATATTACATATTTTTTCATCATTTTAATTTATCTTAAATATATATTTGTTATATATACATATATCCACCATGTTAATCCGTCATATGGATACATACATACGTGCATGCATACGTGTATATGTGTATATATATATATATATATATATATATATATATATATATATATATATATATATATATATAATGTAGAGGATCAGTACCAAATGTCAGCCAGGTGTTACGACTTTCAGGCTAAGCTCGTGAGGGTGGGCAAGATAGAATTCTCTTCCAAACGTCATTTTCGCATGACTGATTCGATGGTCTTTTCTTTCTTTTATTCTCATTATTTCAGCATTCAAATAGATGGAACCATGTTAACGGATATAGTTCAAAAATTGAGAACACCCGTTATTTTGTGTGACTTTCAGGGAACGGGCAAGTGTGTTCTACCGTTATATAAAGAACAATGTTTTGTTTGCGTGTGAATGTTTGCCATTTTTCTTAAATAAGAATAAAAACAAACAGTAACCAGACCCATTTTGGATTGCTTCAAATCCATGTAAAGACATTTGATTTCAATTTTTATCCGTCTAGACAACCGGCCGATTACTTCTTTAACTTCTCTGGCCAATAAGGTTATAATCTAAAACTTTTGGACCACTAATATGAATTCAAATATTAAGGTAATAGTAATTCACAACTCTGTGGGTCATCTGACGTAACTGGTTTTTTAATTGAATTATATATATATATATATATATATATATATATATATATATATATATATATATATATATAAGTGTGTGTGTATGTCTGTGTGTGCACGCGCGTGTGTGTTTCACTTGTAACATAGTATTCTATGTGGATGACAAATATATATATATATAATTATATATAGTTATATATATTACTTGAATATATATATATATATATATATTCAAGTAACTACCTCAATGGCTTACTTCTTCTTGAATACACACAGACACACACACACATATATATATAATATATATATACATATATATATATATATATATATATATATATATATATATATATATATATATTCAATTAATATGCCTCGTTATCTTCCACTTCTCCTTAAGGCCTACGACAGACATATGCACAGATTTGGAGTCTATATACAAAACGCCCTATCCTTGCTTAAAAAATCAAAGCTAGAATCAGCACATTTGACTTAACTTGCAACATAACATAAGCTACTTATATTTTCTCACTCGACCCAGGACTGTACCCTAATAAACAAAGTCTCTGACAGCATGGACACAGCATTTGCCCTTGATACTAGCCCGCATGTACATGTAGTTGTTGACTTCATTGTCAACCAAAGTAATAGGCTTGGTTTCTCTCCTCACACAGCAGCAGGTAGCATAACACATGGCTTCTCTATATATCTCAATACCTATCACAGACAGATACGTTTCCCACCCGTCCCCCAGATTGACAAGATCAACAAGCCTCACTACTAGATATATTTTTGACCACAGTTTCTGATGATAGTATAGTGAATGTCCATAGCCTACTCGGGAATGCTGATCACCCTGTGATAATCATAAATCTCCTTAAACTCTTTCAAGTTGAAGAGACATTGCTCAAAACGGCAAGGTACTATAAGAAGGCTGGCTGGGAAGCCATCAGGTATCTCATCAGAGATGGCCAAAGGAGAAATATATGCCTGCAGAACAGAGCGCAAATAAGACCAACAAATGGTTTAAAGCGGCAATTTAAGCGCATGTTCCCACGTAAGTTCTATAGCAAACCCTACTATCCCAATGGCTTACTTCTACTTGCGCAGCTGCAATTTCTCACAGGCAGTATGCATTCTGCAGATTTATCTGACATAAGTTCACTACAAGCAGAAGAAAAAATTGATTGTAAGAAAGAAATAAGGACAGCTACGGGAGAGTACACCTGGGCCACCAGAAAACTCATTGAAGTGCAGAAATTAGGAACTCACATCTCGAATGCTGGAATATCTAAACAGTCCAGTAAATCATGGCGAATCAACCATCCCCCTACTATAGAACGGCAATTGAGAATGCTAGGATGATTGACAGTCAGTTTGCCTACAAACTTTACATTAGACACAGTAAGCCACTCCCTCCCTGCTTTTCATTTGCGGACAGTAACCACACTAGATTATCTGAAAATACCCCCTTTTCAAGTGCATGCTATCATAAAAAAGCTAGACACGTCATAAGCATGTAGACCTGGTCTCATCCCGGCTGTACAATTAAAAAATGCTCTACTGAGGTTGCTCCAGTGCTCTCCAAACTTTTCAGCAATTGCTTTAATGATTCTTCTTTCCTGACTACTAGAAAACTGTTCTGTGGTACGAGTTTACAAGAATTTTTGCGAAAGAACCAACCAATTTAATTATCACCCTATTAACCTCCTCTCGCTTTTCGCCAAAATATTTGAGTTCATAATTAATCAAGCATTATTTCACTACTTTACATTTGCTAAACTTCTTCCCGCCGAACAATACGGATTTAGGCAGCTCGTTCTACTGCAAATATCCTAATGTTAATTTCTGAACGTATATACCATGCACTATATAAAGCAGAGAAAGGAAAGGCAGTAGCCCCATATATGTCCAAGGCTTTTCACAGGATATGGCACGATGGTCTTCTTAGAAAAATCAGATCATATGCTAGACGAGTACTTAACATTATTAAATCATTCTTAAATAGGAGAAGAATGCAGATTGTCCTCAATGGTCATAGATCAAAACAATATGATATAAATGCGGGTGTATCTCAAAGGTCGATCCTTGAACCTTTATTATTCCTCATAGTTATAAATCACCTCCCTGATAAAATTGTCTCTGAGATGAATGTATTTATTGATGAAACCACGCTCTTATAACAGGCACGTAAGAGAAAACGAATAAGTACATATATAAGGCAATGGCTGAAATCCCAGAGATATATCTCCAGTTTGTTATTGAATGGGGACAAAAATGGATGGTAATATGCAATGCTGCCAAGACTCAGCTCGTTTCCATTAATAATTACAAGAAATCCTCTCAACAACCAATAGCTATGGATAAAAATACATTACCAGGAGGTACTTGGTTCAAACTCCTAAGCTTAACGTTCACAGCTAACACGAGTAGGAATAGATACGTCGAGGGCATTGCCGCGAATGAGGTGGAGGTCTCCCTATCGTGGTAAAAAGTTATGTACGTCTGAAAGAATCATGTGCATATACAATGCCACAATTCGCCCAGGTATGGAGTATTGTTGTCACATTTTGGGTGATGCATCTGCTACTAATCTCTCACTTCTGGCCAGGGTTCAAAGAGAGACGACAAACTATTAAGATTCAAACAGTCAGCTAAGCCTCTCTCCCATTAACGAGATGTTGCATCCCTCTGCCTGTTTTACAAGAATTTTAATTGTAGATGCTTCGACGAACTACCTCTTATGCCTTGTCGACGTAAATACCCCCGACAAACCTGACCAACATCAAAATCCCACCCTACATAATAGAGATCCCTAGATGCCAGAAAGCCTTCTACTCTAATAGTTCCTTCCCCAGAACTACTAGACTTTGGAATGCCTTTCCGGGTTCCCGCCTTCCTGACTTTACTGACATGCAGAAGTTCAAGTGTACGGCAAACAAACATCTTGATACTCAACTCTCTACATAGTACCCCTGCACGTATGATCAATATAGTACCCTCCAACATCTGGGTGGAATTGTGCTTTGTTTGGGGTGAAAAATCAAAAAGAAAATACTGTTTTCCTTATCCCTCAGCTTCCGAATGTTTTTGACAGAGGAGAGAAGTTCCATTCCTTAAATAGGTTGTTAATTTAATGTACGGGCTGAGATGTTAATTTTTGTTTTCTCTGTATTTGTTGCGATTTCACTGATAACAGTGTTGATACTTATGATTTTTCTGGGTGAACATTATTCGCCTTAGAGCCCAAGAACCTGAACTTAAAGTAACTTAGAAAGAAGCTGTCCCATCAGCAGCCGCAAAATAGAAAAAGTCGATGGGCTACCGTTTGGTGAATTAAGTTTTGACAATACAGTAGTTTCTTGTGGGACGTTTCAATGCCATGTTGGGGGAGACTACTTCGGCTTTTCTTTCTTCGATCGTTTACAAACATAATCTTTTTACTCATTCTTTATGCGATTTGTTTCTCATTCCGTCCACTATTCTATTCCATGAATTAAGAATTAAGAACTCTAAAATATAAATAAGCTTAAACCCAGTTCGACAACCTTTAATGTCGATCCGAATTAACAACCCTTTTTCTAAGATAAGAAGGCGACATTCAAATCTTCGAGTGGTTGAAATTCATTTATAGAAGACCATAGTGAAGCTATATTTTCTGTGTAAAACTGGTATTATTTCATAATCTGGTCACTATCTATGAGATTATATATGCGACAATTGATCATATCTTGTTGGTTTGTCCTTTCCGCAGCATGTCTGTTGTGACTTTAATGTTTACAATGTTGAAAGACTAGTCCACTCAGAGGACAAGTCTTTCAAAGGAGGTTGTGTCACGATTTCTTCCTTGCTTAAAATTTTACACAGATTGTAAAAAATGCTATTAATGTATTCTATTAATGGACATAATGCTGACGGATAATTTACAATACTCTTTATTTATTCCTTGCAACCTGCCTGGAACAGTTTTCATTGAGTGTTTTATATTCGCTGAGGTCTTTTGGACACTCAGTTGTCTCAGTTAAAGACAGAAGAAACTGCAATAAGACACATGATATAATTTTCCATCGGGCAGTTTATCTATATTCAATGGCCGTCAGGAACAGCCTCAGATCTTTCATATCAAACATTTTCTGCACTCAATTTTTGAAAACATCTGTGTAGTTTCTCATCTGAAATAACTGATTGATTAGTAGTTGGTATTGTGAGTGCGTACTTTCAGAGAAATTCCCAAAGAAAGCAAAAAACAAGCCTAAATGTGCCACTGCTGTTGCTCACAGAAGTCACGATTTTAATTGTTTTCAACGAAATAGAATCTCTGAAAGTAAAGACCTAATAGAATCTCTGAAAGTAAAGACCTATTTAACATTGCTCATAATCACAACAGCGAATTATAAATAAGACGAAAGGGTCATATGCCAAATGCGTTAAATGTAAAGTAGGTAGGAATAGATGTGTAAGAAACAACGTGTGTGATACTGAACATATGAAGGACTTCTATTTCGATTATCATCAATGGATTTCGTCACCGTCTTATGGAGTTAAACAATCTTTAAAAGCCTTTGCATTAAATTCCACCTTTTGTAATCAGGAGCAGCTACCGCCTTGATTTCCCTTCACACAATATTCACTCTGAGAGACATCTCTAATTTTATTTGGGATGTTGCCAAAGACAGAAAGAAAGAACAGAGATGTGTACAAGGCAATTGAACTTAGCATAGTCTTTAAGAAGCTGCAACAAGAACTAGCGCCCAATCGTACAAAGCTGTTCAATACTTGCTAATTAAAATATAAATGCTTCCCATCACCTTGAAAAGCCTTGTCAGTTCTGCCAATAATTTATTTTACTGGAGATCAATCTTCTGCGCATCATTATTATTATTATTATTATTATTATTATTATTATTATTATTATTATTATTATTATTATTATTAAATGTTTAAGTTTATTAAACATCATCAAAATGTGAGGTACATCATCAACACTTACCAATAGACACGTTTATGTTTCTCTCTCCCTCTCTTTTCCTTTTCTCTACCTATACCAACACTCATATATATATATATATATATATATATATATATATATATATATATATATATATATATATATATATGCGCATTCGCATATATATATAAATATTATGTTTTTCAAATAGCAATTTTCTATTTCAAATATAAAATTTAACAACATAAAGTTCATTAATAGCTAAATAATGCCAAACCGGTGTCATAAATACTTGTAATTTTCTAACAGTATTTAATAAAATTAAACAAACTTATTATGTTTATCGAAAAACTATTTTATTGTTTAATAAGAGCAAACACTTGTTTCGCAAAACTAATATACATGAAAACTATCATATATGTAATTATCTATTTTGCTTAGTCGGAACAACATCAGTGCTCATATATCAACAATAACAAATACGAAATAAACAAATGGCAAACTCTCATAGGAATAATTCCCTTACAATCTTCCCTTTAATGTTTACATTAAGGATTTAAAATATTTTTTTATTGTTATTTAACTCAACATCCATATGTCACGCGCAAGCTATATAATAATGTTTCATGGATAAACAAAAATAATTCCCTGAGAATCGAGAGTAAATTTTTACTTTAATCTGTGATAAGTTTAGAAATTGTCCTTCACATCACTGACAATCTATGTTTTCAGATCAATATTAGATGTGTTGACGGTAACATCACACAATAGCAGTGCATCTATTAAAAGAAGGTGTATTTTCTAGAGCAATAGCGCTTTTGGCACAAAAGCCTTATTGAAAAGCTAGCTAACTATAAAATATTTGTGAATGTCTTTTCAACTTAGTCCTTGACCAAGGCCATAAAAATAGTTGTCTGAAACGTCGTGAAAAAAGATGAGGATAATAGTCTGCAATAAATAAATTAATAAAAAAATACTCAGCTCAATAATGAATTCCAATTAATTAAATAATATATATACCATTCGGTACGGACCCGACCATGGAAGATCAGATAATAAATAACAATAAAAATGGATGAAACGTACCTGTAATCGCCCACAAATTGAAGTACGTGATACCCTCTCCACCAGATATTTTGGCAGAAGAGATACAAAATGAAGAAGCAATTCTCCAGATATTGAACACTTATTGTTGCCCGTGCGCTGGAGAAAAAAAACTCCCCGCCCAAACAAAATAGAATAATAAGTAAATGAATATAAATAACTTTTATTTCAATAAAAATAGCAGCGAGTGCCCGTGCGATCGTAAAAACAAAAATGGTCACGTAGGGTGACTCGAAACTGAAACGAGAAAGAGAAACATGAAGAGCAAAAGGAAATTTGTATACAATTTAGCGAACCGTACCAGGACAAAATATGTTGTTATGATCCCGGAAAAATAACGTTTATAAACACGACGCGTGCGTGACTTGCGAAAAAGTTAAAAACAAAATGGAATTCAATTCACTGGCTTGTTTTTTTTTGTTTTTATAAAGACACTTATTTCATTGGATTTTTTTTCATAATTAACGGAAACGTTCGATTTACTTTTTTTGTTTCTAAAAGTGTGGCCTACGTTTCAATTCACGCAACGCTCAAGATACGGTATAGCAGTTTCAGGAATAATAAAAATAAAAACAATCAAAAGTAATACTGTTAGTTCATTCGTGTTTTCTTCCAATATTTAAATGAAAACAAAACATATTTATTTTTACACGGAATTATTTTTTCACGCAAGAAACTTATTGAGATTACCGAATTATCCGAGGCATTTGAGCGTTTGGTACTATTCTGAAATGTGACTTAATTCAGGCTAGCTTTTTGCGTTTTGATATAAATAGCATCAAGGATTTTAAGTTTTTTATATTCGTTTCATGTTGTAGTATTTCAGTGTTGTTCACAAGAATTTCTCTTAAATTTGAGGAGGGTTGTTTTATGTAAATATTAGAAGATGGCAGGTAAAACGGCCTGATAAATTTGTGGTCGTCTGCTCAACGTTAGTATTAGTTGCATTGTTGGTATAGAAGTTACATCCTCCAAACCGACATTTGAGCTGATAGATGATGTTGGTTCGTTCTAGTGGTTTAACGGAGGTAAATATTGTTTTTAAATTCAAGTTTGGGGTTTTAATTTTTTATAGTATGAATCTAATGGTATTGTTGTCTACAGGGGAGATGTATCTATGGTTGATTTTATTTATAGCAGTTTCTTCTGATGTAAAGTCCTAATGAATTTGATTGCAATAAAATAGGTTGATTGTATTAGGGTCATAGTGTTTGGTGGATGTTAATATTAATAGGAATGTTGCTTAACTTTTGGAGCATGGAGTTTATTTATTGATCAACAATACATTTTGGGAAACCGTTGATGATGAAGAGATGTTTTATGTTTTTTATTTCGATTGTTTTTTAAAGAAATGAGTTTGGCTTGGTTGAGGAGGTTTTTGATGGTGGCTATTTTATATCGGTGGGGAGATTCAATCTTAAATTTAAAGGGCAAGAATTATAGCAGGTAAGTTTTTGAGGTTGAATATGCTAAAGTTGTTATTGGAAGTCTCAATAAAGACGTCGGGAAAGGTATATAGATATATCGGGGCATATATACATGCGTATATATTCATGTATCTATATATGTATGTATGCATGTATCACTCTATCTCTCTCTTTCCTGTCCTCTCTCTCTCTCTCTATATATATATATATATATATATATATATATATATATATATATATATATATATATATATATATATATATATGACAAACAGCCAAAAGATCGAAATGGTGAAACCTTACAGTTTATAATTTTGTTTTTGTTTAATATAATTATTCGGTATATATATATATATATATATATACACATATATATATATATATATATATATATATATATATATATATATATATATATTAATTTTATGTCTCCAGACTCGGAATTTGATATACAGGGTATTGAGATTTGGGAAAATCGATGTGATCCGTTGTCGGCCAGAAATTTGGTGATTAAGAGTCAAAGTTAAAATCGTTGAACTTTGAGAACTCTAACAAACTCCACCGACAATGCTAAGTCTAAACACTTGAAATTTTAGATATATGTTCAGTGGACATGGATCTAACTTAATAACTTGATTTGAGCCCAAAACAATAAACTTTAAGGGGTCATAATCGGGGTAGAAGTTAAAAAAATTGACCGCGTTTTTTTGCTCAGCATAGACATCCAAATACCCGGGCAACGCCGGGCACCCTTGCTAGTATATCTATAAAAGTGAACGTCTCTGTGTATCTGTGTGTATGTATTACTGTGTGTGTACATTTCCCTACGCAATAACTCTGTCAATTTTCAGTCTACAAACTCGAAATTTGATATACAGGATACTGAGATTTGGAGAAATCTTTGTAATCCGTTTTCGGCAAGAAATTTGGCACCGATTTGACTTTGGAGAACTCTACCAAAATCCTCAGCCAATTTTGGGTGTAAAAACCTCAAATCTTAGATATAGGTTCCTTTGACCTGGATCTACCTTAATAACTTGATTTGAGCCCAAAACAGTAAATGTTAAGGGGTCATAATAGGGCTCAAAGTTTTAAAAAAATTGACCTCTGCAGTCTCTACCAACTTACTCAGACAATTTCTGGTCTAAACATTTTAAATTTTACATAAAGGGTATTAAAAGATAGGGAAGGCTTTTTAATCGGTTATGGTTGAAAATTTTTAGTTACCAATATATAAATGTATATATGTATGTATGTTTGCATGTCTGCCTAAAACTTTCGACAGAGGCGACTGATTTTCATAAGATCAGTATCGTTTTTATACGCGACATTTCAGACGAAAAATATTGAAAAATTGGCTAAAAACATTAATATCTTCACCTTCAACTGGACACTTTTCTACAGGGAGAGCCGCTTTTTTCGCCGATATTTTTAAAGTCCTCCTCTCTTCTCGATTTTCTAGCCTTTATTTAAACATAAGTAACTTCCGGTTTGGCGGTGATTGTAACAGAAAAGACGTAAGGTTTTTTTCACCGTTCGTTTCCTCCTTCGCGTACGGGTTTCAGCTTGCCTTCCTACTACCATTTTTTGCTTTTTTTTTTTGCTCAACATACAGATCCAGAACCCGGGCAACGCCGGGCTTAAATGCTTGTTATTTATAGAAAAATAGTTTATTTAGGTCTTTAGAATTTAACATTTGTAATCAATCAATGCACGATCGTTTCTGAGATTATACAAGAAATGTTTTGTTGAATAAAATAGAAACCATCAATGTATCAACACCAGCAAAAAAAGGAAATCAAAATATTATACAATAAATCATATTTATGAGCTATAAAGATTTTATATACCAGAGAAATACATTTTTGTGTTACATAAGTAATTAATAAACTTTATAAATACATGATTAACACCTTGGTGACGAGCTCAAAATAGTATACAGCAAATCAAGATAAAGGGAAAAAATAAAACGAAATAACCTAAATAATCTAATTGTTATACTGGCTCTATAAGGCAATTAGGTATGTTTTTAAATAAGGTGTTACAATGTATTATATTACATTTCATGTAACAAATACAAAGTTAAAAACATGATAAAAATTGTAAACAAATTATTTTAATATATATATATATATATGTGTGTGTGTGTGTGTGTGCGTGTGTGTATACATGTATATATATATATATATATATATATATATATATATATATATATATATATATATATATAAAGTTATGTGTGTGCCTATATGTTTACGCGCGAAATTCTACTAAGTATGTGATCATTTCGGGTTTGGAAATAACAACTAATAAGCGTTAATAATCAGTTTTAGTCTATATTTGGTTTCTTCTTGATTCATGTAAAAAGAAAGTGCAAGCTATTTATAATAATTCAGTAAATTAATAACTTTGTCGCAAATTCCGGTTTCCTTGCAGTAGTTTAAAGTGCATTAGGAGTTCTAATAGTTGCAATTTCTACAGAAAATTCAATTTGGCATTGAATCTGGTGCATAGTCATCAGCTGTCAATAAAATAAAATACCTGAGTTTCAGTTAAAGATATTTTAAGCAAAACATTTTAATTTTAGATATTTTCTAGAATGAAGAGCACGATCAAATTAGAATAGAGATTCTAGACTTAACCTGTATTAGGACAACTTGCTTTTAAATTTTACCAGATAATATAAAAGATACTCAAATGCTTTTTTATTGCTGCAGGTATTCTTCCTCCTACTACTACTGCTCCTACTACTACTACTAATATATATATATATATATATATATATATATATTCCTGAATCATTTAATGTAAAATAACGCGTTACATTGATAAATGTTGACTAATGATTAATGTATTATTTCTTTTGCCAAGAAAGGTATAATGCATTGTATAGAAATCGTAAAACCGCAATCAATATTAAGACGACAAACGCAAACACTAGCAATAAGCATGACAATGTGAAATAATGGAAAGAGGAGACAATCCAGATTGTTTTAATATTGGACAATCTAAGAGAGTGACACAGTGTCCGCCAGTTAAAACGCAAATGAGTCAATGTAAAAAAACAAATGACAACTGCTTTCGTAAGGTATTCACTAAGAAGCATAGAAAGGCAATTTGACAAAATGATTGAGATTTCTCTTTAAAAAGAAATTGTCAAAAGCTTAATCAAACGCTGAATGTTATTAAAATAAGATTGCAACTAATTTTGTTAGCTTTTGTGGTTCAGTTCAGTATCACACCATTTTCTTTATTTAATACTAGACCATTTGACACAGTTGGTAAATTCTAAAAATATACGTTAAGTACAGATATTGTGTAAGTTAGCATTCATTTCAATTGGGACAAAGTTATGATCCGAGTTTTGGTAGTACAAGGAGAGAAGCTTGGTTTTAGATGCATTGAAAGTAATCAGCTACTCCTTTATTAAACACTTGTGTCAGTAGGGGTTTAATAATTATTATAGTAAATACTTAGGTCAGCTCCTTTAAGAAACTCGTTTCTTATCGTTGCGCACTTTTAGTTGAATTAAGTCGGTAAATTTAGCTCTTACGCACAGATGATCATATAATGATTAGATCAATCTGACTGATGTAAGAAAAAAAAATAAATGAATAAAATGTTCAAATTCTAACGCTATTTCACGCAATTGACGGTAGGCGAATAGATACGGTCCCCGCTAATGAAGCTAGAGATGGCTTCTCTCGCCGGGTTCGAATCTAACGACTGGTGTTAATCATGACATGGCGCACTGAAGATTCCCGAAAGGATGAAACACTGGTGTGTGTAGGTATTTAATAATTATTATGGTAAATATATATATACAAAGTTCTGTGTGTGTGTGTGTGTGTGTGTGTGTGTGTGTGTGGTCACGAATAGGCTCCTATATGATTGATTATTTAAAAAAACTGATTACATATAATGATAGAATATGTATCGACGATCAGGAACGGGTATGTTTGATCTGGCAGAATAGTGGTTCATAAAAATTGTGGGGTCTGCGTTCGCGCCTGCCCCCCAAAGTATGGAAATAAAAAATGAAAAAAAAAAAACGTTTACAAGGGTTTCTGATATAGATGTACATACGAATACTTTGATAAGTATGTTTCAACTTAAATAGGAGTGGTATAATAAAATTGTGGGGTCTGCGTTTGCGCCTGTACTCCATGGTAATATGGCACAAACTTTAACAAAGACTTTTCATATCTATTTGCCTAAGTATACTTTTGTTAATTATTTTTTAGCTTGAAGAAATATGGTATAATAAAATTATTGGGTGTTCGTTCGCGCCTGACCTCCATAGAATGTAAATATGCCACAAAGTTTAACAAGGTTTTTAAAAGGGGGTGAAAGTCCACAATAACACCTTAACTTTAATTTTAATTCACGTTAGCTTATATGTATTTTTTTAGTAGAATAATATTTTGTCGACTAAATTCACCTATAAATTCACGTTCTTATTAAAGTGAAAGTCAAAAATAAAGTCGGAACTTTAGACAATTCTCGGCACAAATTTTGCATAAATCTGTTTTTTCCTTCTCCACTTGCACGTGGCACTCTTTCGAAAATAGATTAATAGATAAATAAGAAAAAATAAGAACGTTATTTGTTATCGTGTCAAAAGAAGGAAAAAAATCCTGCTCATGTGATTACGTGTCTTTTGGAAAACATTTACATGACCTTTCTATTTTTATTTATATATCTGTTTAAGCTATTTTGTCAGTGTACTAGAAGGAATTCAGTTAATTACAACCCTTTCTGCGTGTTCCTTTCATTACAGTAGTACAACCCTGAATCCGACGGCGCAATACTACACCGTTCAATACTGTAAAACTGAAACAAAGCTGTTCTGCTTGGAAAACGCGCCATTTTCTTCTTATTCATATTTATATCGATTCTTTGCTTTAAAAAACTAAAATAATTACGTGTTTACTTTTTAATATCCCATTTTGCTGTTTCGGATTGTTTTACTAAATTAAGTCAAGCTTCATTTTTTTTCAAAGCTCTTTTTGTTTCTTTGTTTTTCGATATTTCGTCGATATTATTTAGTAAGAGTATTTAGCAGAAAAGCTTACACACGACTTCCTGAAAAAATAAATATAAAAGAAATAAATGTTACCGTAGTCAATAAAAGTTCAGTTCATGTTTTTTTTGTTTTGAAATAGTTTTTAATGCCCTTTACTTGAAATAATTTTAACGAACCGAATTTAAAACGAAATTTGAGGCGATAACAACTTAAATGAATTTTTATATAAACTACACATGCCATAATCGAATATTCCTCAAGCACAAAATAACGGAAAACATTAAAATATGTTTATAAATATTCCTTGCGTTGACGGAACTTAAATTGTGAACACAGAATCCTCAGGTGACCCTCCTTCAAATTGAAAACGGGGTTCTCTGTTTCAAAGTCGCTGCCATTTTGATTTTTTTAAACCGGTTCGTGAATAATAATAAAAAAAAAATTACAAACTACTTAAAAATACAAACCAATGAACTTTTTTACCATAAAAGTAACTTTTCTTGACTGTGGTAATATTTATTTCTTGTATATTAATATTATTATATATATAACATTTTCTATTTGTAAGGAAACGTCATTTTGTTGCTTCCTGTTGGCTACGAATGGAAACAAAGTTGATATAAAAAAATACATTTTCGCGAAAATTATCTTTATTTTCATCATATTTTGCTTAGGGTAAAATTTTTGAATATCAAAACCTATCTCTTTACAACCCCCTCCTTTTCATAACCTATCATACTTTCATCAATCACAGTCCATTTTCTGTAGGCTGCTTCTGAACCCAGTTAACAACGGGTACTTCTGCTAGAAGTTATATATATATATATATATATATATATATATATATATATATAAATGTATGTACAGGGGTAGGGTGGTGCATAAATACTGTTACAAAATAAAACTCAGATTCATCCCAATAAAATAATTTATTACAAAACCCAATTACAGAAAATGATTAGCAAATACTGAAAGAACACTTTACAACAAAATCTTTTAGGGAAATCCTCTATAGCCGCACGGAAAACGTCTAAGCGTGTTTACACCCAGTATTTGTTTAATTTAATCTTAGAACTTTCAATATTTTGACAAAAAGTAGAGCAGGCTTCACTCTCTAGCTTTGACTACAAAAAATAATTAAGGGAGTTAAGACCAAGTTAAGATCTTTGCTGATTCAGGAAGAACAGGTTTCTTCCACCACTGCTGTGTTACAAAACATTGTGGCTTGTCTCACTATCCTGTTGGAGGGTCTAAACTTCATCGCTGTACACAGAATTACACCATCATCAGGTCACCTTCACGAATGTTCTCAATGTAAAGTTCTTTGTTAATCTTGACCCCTTGAGGGAGAAAAGCAAGCAGAAGTTTCTCTCTCTCTCTCTTTTTTTTTCTCTCTCTCTCTCTCTGCCCAGTCTTTTTGTGATGCTGGTTTCTGCGTTCTGTAAACCTTACCTGTATTATCAAGTATTGCCTGACGCCTTCTCGCAACGACTATCATTTTGATTATTGTGCGACTGTTAAAATAAGAAAAAAATTCCATCCACGAATCAATATATTAATAATGGTGCCCTTCCTGGTACGGCTAAACAAGAACCATGTTTTCTGTGCCTAACATTTTTGTTGAGTTTAGGTATTGTTGAGGAGGGAGAAGGACTGAATTTTAGCTCTTTTATCGACGAAGTATTCAGTTAATAATCAATCGTTTGCTTCATGAACATTCTGTTGATTTTTAGGTTTTTCCCTAACTTGAATATTATTGGTGGGCACATGCCCTCCTCATGCTGCTCTGTAATGAGTCTTCTCATTTCAATTCAACCGACATTGTAAAAATTGATATCTTTTGTTTCTGAACCAACCCTCTCCCTCCAAAAATGAAATCATCTATTACATTACCAATGTTACAATACAATAGTAAATTTATCAAAAAAATAAAAAATAGTTCTGAAATTTTGTAACAGGATTTATTCCCCACCCTGTATTTACACACACACACACACACACACACACACACACACACATATATATATATATATATATATATATATATATATATATATATATATATATATATATATATGATATAAAGCTGAATGTCTGTGTGTGTGTGTCTGGTCACGAATAGGCTCCGATATGGTTGCGTATTTAAAAAAAAACTGATTACATATAATGATAGAAAGTGTATCTAGACACAGGAATTGTTATGTTTGATCTGGCAGAACGGTGGTTCATTAAAATTGTGCGGTCTGCGTTCGCGCCTGGTCCACAAAGTATGGAAATAAACAATGTTAAAATTAAAAAAAACACGTTTACAAGTGGGTCTGATATAGATGTACATAAGAATACTCTGATAAGTATGTTTTAACTAGGGATAGTATAATAAAAGTGTGGGTCTGCGTTCGCGCCTGGCCTCCATAGAATGGAAATAGGCACAAACTTTAACAAAGACTTTTCATATCTATCTGTGTAAGTATACTTTGATATTTATGTTTCTGTTTGAAGAAATATGGTATAATAAAATTATGGGGTGTTCCTTCGTACCTGACCTCCCTAGAATGGAAATAGATCACAAAGTTTAACAAGTTTTTTTTTAATATAGATCCGGAGAATATTGTGATAAATGTTTCAGTGGGAACAGGTATAGTATAATAAATTATGGAGTTTATCTATTTTATTTTTACTTTCATCATATTTTACTTTCGTTTTGATACCCCACAAATTCGAAGCTATTTCTTTACAACCTTCCTTTTCATAAGCTATTATACTTTCATAAATCCGAGTCCATTTTCTGTAAGCTGTTTTTGAACCCAGTCAACGACGTATACTTTTGTTAGTGTATATATATATATATATATATATATATATATATATATATATATATATATATATATATGTGTGTGTGTGTGTGTGTGTGTGTGTGTGTGTGTGTGTGTGTAAATACAGATTGCCATATCTCTCTCTCTCTCTCTCTCTCACTCTCTGTATATATATACAGAGAGAGAGAGAGAGAGAGAGAGAGAGCGAGAGAGAGAGAGGGGGGTATTGTATCTGAACGTAGATTGATTACAATTGTTGAATTAAAAGAAATGTTGATTGTCCCGCTTTTCTTTTTTTTTTTCGCGGGTGAAAATACCGTTTATCTTCATTACCCTTCTGCCTGTTTTCTCGCCTGCGTGTGTCATAGCTTAATACTTGTAGCTCTCCAGCATTTCGTAAAAAAGTAACAAAACGACACCTATCACCACCTGCTTCAATACTTTAGTGTCAAAAATGACTTCTTTCTTTGCCTTTCCGGTTTTGTTTATCTGTTAAGGAGAGAAAAATAATGGTGTCGACATTTTCTATGGATTTTGAAGTGGAGGTTTCTTTAACGGATAGCTTCCTGTTTCTTCAATGGCGTTTGCGTTTGAAATTTTAATTCACGTGAATTAATGAAAGCACGGATTGGGAAGATTTATGAAACATCAAAATGAAAACTGTCGGTTTAAAATAAAACAGGCATTCCAAAAAGGCAAAACAATTGTGATTGGTAATAAAGTCATGTTAAAATAAGTCACAGAAAGAAAGGTATCGGCTTTGGCTAAAAAACACATGGAACGATTAGCTCATAGAAGTCTGTAATTAATGCAATCGAAAAAAATCTATAACAGAAAAGAGTTTAGATTTGAACCAAGACAAAAGTAATGACGAATTGTTAATTACCCGTAGCTAAGGCATAAGTAAAAATAAAAAAAAACTCACAGAAAAATGTTTAAATGTGTTATCCCATACAAAACTGACAGAAGGATATTATAATTGATTTATATTTGTCTGAAAGAAACATCAAATGACAAAATCTAGAGACTATATTATAATAAAAGTCAGATAGAAAAGTTAAAATTAATGCATAGTGGTCACAAGGAAAGATTAACGACATAGCTTAAATGCACTTTCGTTAAAACAATTCAGAGTTTAAGGTTACAATATGTTCATAATTTCCGAATTGAAACATGAGAGAACACAGTCTAAATAATAAAACAAAACATCACGGCAAAATGTATCAATTCAGTGTGAGCAGAAAGAAAAACTCACAGATAATAGTGTAAAAATGTATTGTAAACAATGATTCGTAGGAGATGTTGTATAGTAAATATTATCAGAATACGTTCTGATAGAATTAAAGCGGTCAGAAATAAAACTCAGAGAAAATAATATAAATATGACAATTAAATTGTCCCAGGAAACTTCACGATTAATTTATAATGGTAAGATCTAAAAACCAGAGAACCAAGGATAAACATATGTGTGCGTATGGGAAGGTTGGGTTGTTCGATGTCTATATATACACTTTTAAAAAATGCGTTAAAATAAATATGTGTATTTTTTTTCTCCGATTACAAATGTACATATATATTTTAACGCATTTTTAAAAGTGTATGTATAGACATCGAAGAACCCAACCTTCCCATACGCACACATATGTTTGTCCTTCCCGAGATGGGTAGGATTCAAAAACTGTTCTCTTTTTCGTATGATCTATGCCTTTTGCTTTTCTTGCATTTTTACTTCAATATCCTGAAGATGTCCTCTGAAATAAGGAGGAAATGTTAATTATTTTAATAATTTCATTCAGTTTTTCTATTTTTCTCAAAACATATATATATATATATATATATATATATATATATATATATATATATATATATATATGCGTATGTAATTATAATTCTCTTTTGTAATTGTAGGCATTTTAGAATCGGATTATGCAAGTTCTAAGTCTGCGATAGGTTTAATTTGGTTTGTTATTTTCTGTGAATCTAATTTTTATTTACATTTTTTTACTCAAATTTTCTTTAGAATATATATATATATATATATATATATATATATATATATATATATATATATATATATATATGCATATATATATATATACTCGCCAGATACGGACATGCTGATGAGTCATACACGACGAAAAACGTGTCAGTAGGTAATTAGATTAAAATATATATATATATATATATATATATATATATATATATATATATATATATATATATATATAACGATTTTAAATCATCCACACACCGCTCTTTCGAAAATATTGCAACTCATGAGTATGACTTGGACATAGCCAAAACATCAACGATTCGAGAATCGAATCCAGAAACACTTAATGTAGTTCGGCATGTTTGCTAGGTGTCAATCTGCTCTGTTTCATTCACAGCCATTTTTTTCGATGGTATCATTTGCATGGTATTTTGGCTTTAGAGCCATTATATTAGACTCTTTAAATTTCTTACAGAAAATGCCCTCACAGAGTCGTCACCTTTTACAAAGGAACGTAAAAATGTGTTCGTCAATACAGCGTTATGCCACTTATGTTTTGTAATAAAGATATTGTTTGAAAGAAACACGACATAGTTTGAAAGAAGCTACAACATATACTGCAAATAACTACTGCCTGACTATATCGGATAGGTATATCTTGATAGAAAGATGAGCTTCTTCTGCTACTACTGCTGCTGTTGTTGTTGCTGATGCTACTGATGATGATGATGCTGATGATGATGACGACGATGATGATGACGACGACGACGACGATGACGATGACGACGACGATGACGATGACGACGACGACGACGATGACGACGACGACGACGACGACGATGATGATGATGATGATGATGATGATGCTGATGATGATGATGATTATGATGATTCCAGTATTACGAGCAGGATCGAAAACTGCTGCTAGTTTATATGGAAACAAACATGGTACTCTGAATCACTTACCCATCTTCCTATTTTTCTCCGATTACAAATGATGGGGTACTGGATCCCCACCAACCCGTTTTCTTGAAATTGTCACCCTGGAACATAAAAATAAAATTCTAATTAACAAATAAAACGTAAATTAAAATAAAGTTTTATAAACTTTGCAGCGAATTGAAATGATAGACAAGAATGGAATTCCTTTCATCCGTTTTTTTGTTGTTGTTGTTGTTGTTTCGTTGTTGTTTTTGTTTTGTTTTTTCGCTTTTCTTTTTCAAATTTATACGTTTATTTGTCTCTTCGTTCTTTTTTGTTTTCCATTTGGCAAGGTTAAGAGGTGAACGTCGAAAAAAGAAAGGAAACTCTGATAAACATCAGAAAGAGAAACGGCAGATTGTTTGAATTATGATAAATGTACACGACATACTCGTTTTATAGCAGACTCTGAACGTGAGGGACAGTTAAGGGTTTTTGGGGGAATTCCGAGTGCTGCTCCTACCCCCTCAAACCTACTTTACTACTGACCGTCGGTTCTAATCAAGTGTCTCTCTTTTCACTATCGTAGTTCGGATCTAAGACGGTTCCAAAATAACAAAGAAATAAAATATATCAGTAAGTGAAGAAAATAGCAGTTCTTGCTATTCGTAGAACATGAAGATGCGGAGAAGCGGCAACTATTAAGATAAACAAAAATCTGAACAATAAAAGAAAATATAGTATGCTATCGCATATCTTTCTAATGTATGGTAGCTTCCTTCAATCTTGACAGACTATGAATACCCACTGTTAGGATGCCTGCGCGAGGAATTTTTCTGGCAAGTGTTGCACAATCTCCAACCACGCTTCTCCTGAATCAGCGTTGTAAAATATCAGTGGCAAGTGAAGGTTCAGGACGATTAGAAACAATGTCAAGATAAACGGAGAGCACATACAGCGCCTAGAATTCTCAAATGGTCACCCAACTGGTATTAGCCAGGTTCAACGTTGCTGAACTTCGGTGATCTGACGAGAACCGGTGTGTCAACCTGATTATGCCGCATAATAAGTTTATATATATACCCATATATATAGCAACTGTTTCGCTGTATCACGTAACATAAGTGAAGCTAGACAAACAAATGTCTGTCCGTTTTAACAGCAGTAAATTCTAGTTTCTTTTATGTAAATTTATTTACCATAAATTAGATATATTACAGCTTAAACTAATCCGATTATTGTTACTAGATCAATATTATAATGCCATCCTTAGTGGGGAGTTTTGTGGCAAGAATCTTTTTTTTTTTTTTGTTACATTTTGACAAGTTCGGAATGTTATTACACACAATGAAATAGGGTGCAAAAAGGGAATTCCAAATCCAAACAGTTTAACGGCTAATGCTATAAGAGTCGAATTAGGATATCCACAGTATACGTGTGGTATTTTTGTTGCTAGTCAGGCGGGTCGCTCGAATTTACGTTACATGTGTAATTGTTGCCGGTTTTTAGAAAGGTTATTTTTTAACATATTGTTATTACTTTTAAAAATCACCACCATTAAAACATCATTCATATTTTTCTGCAATATTCCCACAGATTTGATCATAAAATAATCACCAGTCAACAGAAAGGGACTCATCTCCCATCAAGGTAATGTTCGTTCTCGCACAGCATTGCTGATCAATCTCCAAGTGGGATTGGTTATAATTCTGCATATTATCCTGACCTAGCTCCTTCACATTATTTGGAAGGATTCACGAACATTGAGATGTACTTGGATTAACATTGCGGGAGAAAAATAGAATAAGAATTAGATTCCTATTCCACAATATACAACAAAATAAAAAGAATTTTACATTTATAAGCTCCTTTAGAGATAAAATCAAGTTATAGAAAGCAACGATTTTCAAATATACATTGTTTTAAATTGTCACTATAAAATGTACATCGGAAAAACAAATTCTCATGAGTTACATAAACACCAACACACTATTCGATAAATAAAGGGTAGCGTAATTTGGACATGTTTCATAAGTACCAAACACCTGGAAATCATATCAAGACATTTTGTTAAAGAATTGAAGAATTAAAAAGATGCATTAATTGCCTCACTTAGACGCGTCAGAACAACCGACCAAGACCGAAAGTCATGTCAGTCAAGAACAAAAATAGACAAAATAAATTAAACAAAATAATTTAAGCAGATATTTAATAAAATATATTAAATAATTGAAAAACTAATATCAAAATAATTTATGTTTTAATTACATTCTCACCCCAAAAAAGGCACATTGCCACTTTGATGTAAGGGGCTACTATCAGGGACCTAAGTTGCAGTACGTACGGAGTGTAGCAGCAAGATGTCTGTTACCATTACACTTGAACTTCTGCATGTCAGTACAGTTAGGGAAGCAGGACACCGGGAGAGAATTCCAAAGTCTTGCAGTTCTGGGGCAGAAGCTATTAGAGTAGAAGTCTTCTTACATCTAGGGATCTCACCTGTGCAGGGGTGGGACTTCTTATGTCTCTAGAAGAAGTAAAACTCTGATGTAAAACCTGAAATCAACTCTCTGCTCTAGCCCGTGGCAGCCATTGCATCGACTAAGATTAGCTGTTGTACTAAAAGATTAGGTTCTTCAGCACTATAAATAAATCATTCAAGTCGATATCCGGGAAACTTAATTTGAGCTGGAGCTAATACGTACACATGCCACGAATAAATATATTTAAATCTCTACGTTTAATTCTAGTATTGCATTGCATTGAAGAGACGATTCGTGTTTACTACATTTACGTAAACTGTTAGAGAAGCATTAATCTATAACAGCATATGGATGACAATGCGAATTATTTTGGCAATTAGACGCATCCATAGATGAATGGTTCGTTTTTTACTTGCGCGAGAATACCAGTTACCAGAATTTTGTTCCTTAGGAAAAAAAAACTGATGTTTTATAAATACAGTTTCCTTACACTTTTCCTCATATTATTTGTTCGAATTGCCTCCCTTCCTGCAGTTAGATCTTTTAAAAATACATGATAAAATGTTCGTAATATTTCTGCTTCTTAACATTTCTGTATTTATAAACCAGAATCACCGTCACATTACATCTACTTTCATCTATAATATAAATCTCACTTGTCTGTTTAAATCTATGTATTTATTATGTATGTATGCATGGATGTATGTGTGTATGTATGTCTGGCTAAAACTTTCGACAGCAGCAACGGATTGTCAGGAGATCGATATCATTTTGTAGTTCGACCTTTCTTACGATAAACATAAAAGAATTAGCCAAAAATATTAATGTTTTCATACTTAATTGGCCACTTTTCTGCAGGGAGGGTCGATTTTTTCGCAAACATTCTTTGCAAATTATTCAACTTTCCCGTTCGCGATGTCGCTTAAAAGGCGTTATTTCGAGCGCCCGTGACGTCACAACCACGGTAGGCACATCGGTAAGACAATTTTTTATTCACCTCTTTTTCCTCTTGCGCGTTCAGGTTCGAGCCTGCTTACTACACCTATATATATACATATATATACATATATATATAAATATATATATATATATATATTTTGCACTCGAAAATCCCCCCTCTTTTTTTTGGCTCAAACAACATCCTTACACACACCGCCACTTTCTTTTCTGCCTTCGCGTCACAGGTACGAACCTGCTTGCCTTCCTACTACAACCTTTTTTTTTATCAATACACACCTCTAAACACCCGGGCATACCCGGGCACCAAGGCTAGTATCTAATAATGCAAGCATATTTTTCATTACCGAGTATTTAAAAATAAATTCTACACTGGGGCGATTTTTTTCATGAGTTTTTACTGTAAGGTTTTCTTTAACTTTTTCATTAAAAAATACTTTCATTAAATAGTTTCCATTCTGACAATCTCTTTCTTTCATCGCATTGTTTATTTACGGAGAAATCTTTATACACTGAGGCAAGCCGTGTTCACATAAACATTATTATACGTTTCTAAATCTACTAATAGTAGTATTAATACCCACGATTTATGCAATATTACCGATAGAATGTGACGAATATATTCCCCAAAATTTCAACATTATTTTAGGCTGCCATTAAGCAAGATCATCTCAATTGCAATTTCTCTAAAACTCTTTATATAATACATCTATAATGGATGTTCTTCCAAATTGATAGACGAATGATAAGTATTATTTTGTTTTGATTTTATTTTTCGCATGGGTCATAGAGCAAGCAAAATTTCCTGCTCCAGAATTTAATCTTCCTTTAACACACACACACACACACACACACACACACACACACACACACACACACACACACACACACACAAACATATATATATATATATATATATATATATATATATATAAGTATGAAATTATGTAAAATAATTTCTGTCTGTGTGTGTGCTTGTGTGTGTATGTGAGTTCGGTATTGGCTCGAAAACAAGCTGTTCAGATTTTTATGAAATTTCACATAAATGTATTGTGTACCTGGAAGTGTTCTTGGATTTGTTTTCTATCGGAATGTTTTCCATAATATCGATAATACATAATCGAAGTAATCAAATGAAAGAAGAAACGGGCGATTTTGACATCTTACACAGCCTAACATCACAAATCCATTTGAGCAATTTTATTACTACACAAGCCGAAAGGCTCAGCATATCAAATTGACACTATGTTCCTTGATATGACAGATGCGTGTTCGAACTGAATATTTCCGTTAAAAGCACAACTGCACTATGGTATGTGATTGTTTCATTTTAAACTTAAATTAAAGCTATTGTTAGCGCACAAGCAGTAAAGCCAGACATATCAAATCAACACAATAGTTCTTTGATATGAAAAGAACGCGTGCTATATGAAGGTTTAGAGCACAATAAAAGCATAATACTTGACTTTTGCATTTTAAACGTTAATTCAAGTCATTATATATAAAAAAGTTATAAAATCAAAAGAAGGTTCCTTATAGTGATATTTAGATTAAATCTATTGTAGACGAAATTATACGGAGAGGCATGTGAAGTTTTCTTCTGTTGCACCTCCATGGGTCTCAAATTAGAGAAGGCAAGTAATTGATTTGATTGAAAAACGTCTTATTTCACCGATGTTGATGAAAATAAAAATATGGGAGTGTGAAATATTCGTTGATCATCATTCAATCCTAGGCTACGTCCTGCCTACATACTAGTATATATATATATATATATATATATATATATATATATATATATATATATATATGAGCTATTGAATAGCACATTTTTGAAACCAGGTTTGGGGGACGAGGTTTCACGACATTCTGAAATATTAGGAATATGGTGCAGCTAGCGAAATGAAAAGGTTACGGAACCATTGGTCTGCCATATGGAAGTGTCTTCGGATCTTCCTCCTACGAGAGAAAAACATCTCTATCGAAACCGGATGCGTTTGGGATGCGCACACTTTCAAACATGGAGTTGAATATATTGATCAGATGTTTCTGACGTTTGGATTGCCTTCATAGTTTCGTGACTTGGGAAGAGGTGGAACTTCAAGAAAAAGGTTTTATTGTCTTTAACAAGAAATGTATTTTCGGTCAGTCGATCTGTTGAAGGTCAGACAATGTCAAAGTTCAGACCAGATTAGGGGCCACCGCATGTTAACCGTTTACCTTTGATCTTTTTATGTGCCGCATCATTTAGTTCACGGACAGCTGTAGTAAAACGTCTTTCTTTTATTCAACGTACGAATATGTCAATTTTTATATGTATATATATATATGTATATATATGTATATATGTATGTATGTATATATATATATATATATATAAATGATGGATATACATACATATATATGTATTCATAATATAAATATATAACCTCTTCATCTGTAAGAAATCCCTTTCCTAGTATAATCTACACTCCACTCAGGCTTATCTTATTTTTCTCTGCTGATATATATATATATATATATATATATATATATATATATATATATATACTATCATGGGTGCCTGCGTTTCCCAGGTGTTTCGAGGTGTGTGTTTAAAAAAAAAGGTGGTAGGAACGCAGGCTCGAACCCGTACCGCAAAGGAGGAAAAGATCGGGGAAAAACAGACGTCTTTACTGTTACGGCCACCGCCAAACCTGAAATGACGTAGGTTTTAATTAAGCCTATACAATCGAATGGAGGAGATGACTTTCGAAAATGTCGGCGAAAAAAGCGAACCCCCTGTAGAAAAGTGGCCAGTTGAAGGTGAAGATATGAATGTTTTTGGCCAATTTGTCGTCTGAAAGGTCGAACTTCAGAAAATCCGCCACCTCTGTCAAAAGTCTTAGGCAAATATGCCATACATACATACATACATACATACATACATTGGTAGCTCAAATTTTTACCCATACCGACTAAAAAGCTTGTCCTATCTCTGCATAATCTTTATGTAAAATTTCAAATGTGTAGACCAGGAATCGTCTGAGTAATTTGGTAGAGATGAAAGCGGTCAATTTTTTTTACAACTTTGACCTCTATTATGACACCTTAAAATATATTGTTTTGGACTCCAATCAAGTCATTAATTTAGATCCATATCCAAGGAACCTATATCTAAAATTTCAAGTGTTTAGACCTAAAATGTTTGGAGGAGTTTGTTAGAGTTCTCAAATGTCAAATCGTTGAACTTTGACCCCTTAAAAGCTAAACCTCTTGCCCAAAACAGATTACAGATATTTTCCTAACTCTCAATACCTTGTATATAAAGTTTCGACTCCGTAGAGTGAAAATTTACAGAGTTATTGTGTAGGGAAATGTAACAGACAGGCAGTTTCACTTTTATATATGTATATATATATACGTATATATATATATATATATATATATATAGAGAGCGAGAGAGAGAGAGAGAGAGAGAGAGAGAGAGATGTAACTAATGGCTTGAACGTATTCATAGGATCGAACTGGATTATTCAGAAAACTGAAAAATGGTATTGTTTAATAGTTTCTCTCCCTACACACACGTACACACGCGCGCGCACACACGTATATATTTACCTATATATATATAAACGTATATATATATATATATATATATATATATATATATATATACCTAAAAGCCTTAAAGACGCAGAAAGTATATCTTTCGCTTTCAATATGAACATCTATATATATAAAAGCGAAAATGTATGTATGTATGTATGTATGTGTGTTCGCTTTTTCTATATGCCAACAAAAGGCTTTTTTTTCAGAGAAGCGGTCGCTCGCTTCACAACTTTTTAAAACTTTTTATATCACATATAAATCGTAATATGTCACAGTTAACAACGAAGCTCGCCTGTCTATTTAATTTGCTCGAATTTGGGAAGATAAATATTCAGTATTTGTCGCTTGGCTCATGTGGGTTATTCTTTTTCCTATAACATCTTGGGGGGGGGGAGCTTCCAGCAGTAAATGAATACTATCCCGCAGTCAAACTATACCTCATTAACTCATTAAACGGACACCTGCTAAATCCAAGTAATTAAATAAATTCAAACGCGTTTCCGTTAGCATCTCGCGGTGGGATAATGGTTAACGTCGAACGTTTTATTTTCACACTTTAATTCATAACTTTGCCTCAAGGGTTCGGGTTCGATCCTAATACATACTTTCTTTTTACCCCCCCCCCTACACACCTCCAAACACCCGGGCAACGCCGGGTACCCCTGGCTAGTCTAAATGAAAAGCGTATTTTTCGGCCGACAAAGTCTTAGTTATTAATAACTACAGATTGAAATATTGTCATGTTCCAAGTTTTGCGTAGCCTGTTTCATGTCTATTTCAATAAGTATTAATATTAATAAATCTCTTTATTACTGAACCCTGTTTTATACTTCCGGTGAAAAATCTCTGCATTATTTTTGTACGAATGCATGCTTAACTATCTCTCTCTTTCTCTTTCCGGCATAAATTACATACTGCTCACAAAATTTACCTCAGTCGTCTACTTGTCATGTCAGGTTGAGCGTACATTGTTCTAATTTAGTATTATAAAATCATTGCAACATCATTAATATATTGTAATGATGATTCAACAACTACGAGGGCGTGCAATAAGTAATGCCCCTGACTCACTTTCCATAGCAGTACAGCAACGAAACTTGGCACAGTTATTGGTCTTTCTCTACATGGGAACCGCTGAGGTATGCATTTCTCCCATCGTTTGATGCAGCCTTGAAGACTGTTTTTGTAGAACACACCAGGTTGGTACTCCAACCACGATGTGACTTCAGAAATCAAGGCTGCATCATCTGGGAAAGGCTTTTCTTTCGAAAACAACTTCATGGCTGGGAAGAGGTGAAAGTCAGAGGGTGAAAGGTCAGGAGAGTAGGGGGATGGGGAGGATTCCATAACCACACGCACTTGCTTCTGATCTGGCGACAGTCGAGTGGTGGACCGGAGCGTTGTCCTGCAGGAGGAGGGAACCTTTGCTGATCTTGCCCTGCCTCTTGATTTTGATAGCTTCCCTTAATTTCCTCAAAAGTGAAGCATAATACCCTTTGCCAGGAAATATGTCATCACTACACCGTCCTGGTTCAAGAATAATGTGAGCATGACCTTGCCAGCAGATGACTGCACCCTTGCCTTCTTTGGAGGTGGTGAGTCCAAGTGCTTCCACTGCATTTACTAGGCTTTGGACTCCGGATCATAGTGATGGACCCAGATTTCATCCTCTGCAATCAGTCTTTTGAAAAACTTTGACTCATCTTCTTGGCACATCTCCAAATTCATCCTCGAGCCCTCGACGTGTTCTCGCTTCTGGAATGATGTGAGCGACCTGGCAATCCATCTGACAGACACGTTATGTATATGCAAATGGTCATGAATGATAGTTTCCACAGACCCTGTACTAATCTTGACATCTTGAGCTATTTAGCGAATAGTAATACGCCGATCTTCCAAAATGGCAGACTCAACTTGACGGACAGATGCCTAATCAATGGTAGAAGGGGGCGACCAGGTCTGGGAGCTGTTGCCTCAGACTTCCGGCTATGTTTGAATTCACGATGCTAGCGTTTTACAAGGTCATATAATGGGGCATTATCACCATAAGTTTCTTTCATTTCATCAAAATCTCCTGTGGTGTGCGTCCTTTCAAATACAAAAACCGGATCACTACTCGACATTCAACAGGCTCCAGTTCAAACACCTGTAAAACAGAAACAACAATTAGTTCAGAGCTGTAATTTGTCACATAATCCGTAGAGATAAAATCATTAAACATGCAAAACTTCAGCTAGTATTTCAGAAACGTTTTATTATATAAGAGAAAACTTATTACTCTGTGATTTTACGTTTCAACAAATGTCTCTATATAAATTTCATTTATGATAATCTATCGTACAAATCTCAGCTATGTGTTTAAATGTATGTATGTATGTATGTATGCATGTGTATGTATGTATGTCTGCTTAAAACTTTTGGCAGAGGCGACGGATTTTCACAAGAGCGGTATCGTTTTCAGGCTCGGCTCTTCGTACGACAAATACCGAAAAAGTGGCCAAACACATTTATCCCTTCGCCCTCAACTGGGCACTTTTCTACATGAAGGGATCGCTTTTTTCGCCGATATGTTCGGAAATCATCCTGTTTTTTTCGATTGTCTAGCTTTAATGTAAACCTACGTCACTTCCGGTTTGGTGATTGGTGTACCAGCAAGGCTGGTACGTTTTTTCACGTTCTTTTCCGCCTTCGCGGTACGGGTTCGAACCTGCTTGCCTCCTACCACTTTTCTGTTTGTATTTTTTCTTTTTTTTTCTTTTTGCTCAACATACACCTCAAAACACTCAGGAAATGCCGCGTATCCAGGCTAGTTTATAGTTACGTAATATTTGAAATAAGGATTGATTCCTATTAGCCGCCTTGTTTGGATTCTTCGGACTACTGTTCTTATCTTGAATATTATTTTCACAATGTATTCGGCGATGTAACTTCCGACATTATTAATGTGGACTTTATTGAACGCAGCAATTTTCCTCTCGAACTACAGAATCTGCATTGGATTCCGAATGAACCTCTTTATATAATCCACGGTGGGAACGTGCTCTCGTTCTCTCACCCATTACTGGATACAATACTAAAAAAATTCGCAATTGTCTTTTAAATGTCCCTCGCAGTCAGGATTAAACGTTAAACTTCCAGATATACAACTGAGATTATCTAAGTGATAATCCATTACGCATCGCTTCATTGCGGAAAGATTTTCGAATTCGACAGAAAGATTTATAAGGTCTCTAAATATAATAATAATAATAATAATAATAATAATAATAATAATAATAATAATAATAATAATAATACGACACGTTTTACGAAATTATTACTGGCAAAACATTCCCAAGTTTAAAGAGTATCAACTAGCTTTAAATATTTGTAATCGATTCGTTTCAAATAAATAAGTTTAATTGCCTATTTTTATATGATTACGAATATTTCCACGGAAATTATCTGAGGTTATAATTGTTAAGAAATACATCGTAATCGACATTGCAAGAACTCGGATACGGATTTCCTCATAAGAATTAAGCTGGTCTCACTTACAAAGTGTTTTAGGTCGTCCATGAGGAAGGCATCTTGAAGCAGATTTCCGTTACACCATTACGTGGACCAACGGCTTGTCCATATATATATATATATATATATATATATATATATATATATATATATATAAAGTAGTAGCGTTCGTGTGTCTGTGTGTGTCTGTGTGTACAACTACCAATCACCAAAGAAATATAAAGGCCATATGTGTGTATACCTCTCCTGGTCAAGAAATGTTATTGCCCATATTAGGATACTTTTGTCAAAGGATACATTATATTGTATACGGACTTTCAATATGTAGCATTCTTTGAACTACTTTTTCATTACTGAGTTACGGTAATTAACATATCACAATAAATGCAATCTATTTAAATACTTACGTCGATGACATTATTTATTCGACATAATAGCTTTGTTTCAACTGTACTAATTAATATTTTTTTAATTATTTAGTTCATTTAAATTTCAGGTTATGTTTGAGTTAATTTATTTTATCTGAAATTTAAAACCGTTTATTTTCAAACCAAAAACCAGAAAACCAAAAGGGGGAATAACTGTGATAGCTTAATTGATTTTTTTTTTAACTGAGCACGTTATTAAATATTTCCTGTTTTTGTTTTCATTTGGAAATATTATTTTAAGCTGAATTATTTTTTTATTTTAATTCGGACGAAAATGTTTTTCACTTATTCTTACTTTTTAAGTAACGTTTTTTATTTGTTAGAGAAAAATAATTAAAACTAAAGTCCTCATTTACTTGCATCCTCACGAGGGCAGAGTTAGTCACAGAGACACATGTGAACAAAATCCATCATCCCCTGCTCTTTTTATTTTTTGTTTATAACATTTAATCGGTGTTGCCCAGGATTTATTATAACAATTATACCACGGTAAGTGTGTTTAATTTCCTACGAAACATATTTTTTTAAATAATTTATTTAATATCTTAAATTAAAAAGCTCAATTTTTACGACGTTACCGAGCGTCGTTTAATCCCTAGAAAAAATATCAAAGTCAAGTTTCTTTCCAACTCCTCAAAAAACTTTAAAATGATGACTTTTAATGGTTTTCGATAGTGCTAAAAATACCACATTTAAATTTGGGACAGATAATTAGTTTTCATGATAAGGAAAATTACTTTTTTTAAAAAGTGGGGGATCACTTTCCTATATAAATGTGACGTAAAATGGGCACCCACTTCCTAACCTCTTAACAATTTCCTCATATCATAAAAAATGTACTGTGATATTCAGCACCACCTAAAACCGGCGCTGTTTTTTGTTCTAAGAGACTTGTTTCTTTTTCAATTATCGAATTTGTATAGATTTTACCAGGTGCTTCTGTAGTTTACTTAACCGCCTCCTAATGTAAACAGAATTTTTGTGGAATGTTAAACTGCAGAGACACTTGTTCACAAACATACAAGGTGTATAATGAAAAAAAAAAACGAAAAACAAAAGTATGCTTTTGTAAACTTACTAACAGCATAATTAGCATCCTAAATTATGAGATGAAAAAATGAATGCATCTCTTAGGAAAAAAAAAACAGCGCCGATTTTCGAGGGTGCTCAAAACGAATATCACAGTTAAATTAATTTTATGATATGAAAAAATTACTACGTGACATTTTACGTTAAACTTACATAGGAAAGTGTTCCACCAGTTTTTGAAAAAAGTAATTCCTTCATATTATGAAAACTACTTATCTGCCCCAAACTTAAACGTAATATTCGTTTTCAGCACCACCGAAAACCATTAAACGTCGTCATTTTAAAGTTTTGGGGGGAGTTGGAATGAAACTTGACATTGACCAAACAAATTAAGACCTGTTTTTTTTGTGTACGTTTAAGCAGTCTTTATAAATAATATGGAAGGAGAAATTTGGAAAAAAAAGTTAAAATTTTAGCATGGGGAATAAATTTTCTATATAAATTTAAGGAAAAATAAGAACCCACCTTTTGGCCACAAAGCGTTCAAACAGACATGTCATCTCAAGCATTTTTTCAAGTTTGGCAATCGAGGGGGTATAAAACATGACAAATACAAATATTTTTAGTTTTTTTTGTAGTGGCGGTCGGGAATTAAATTTGTAACATAAAATAGCGATAAATTTAATTAATTTGTATGAAACCATTATGCACTTTCACCTAACAATTTTATAAACAGAACGAACCCCAAAATAGGACAAATAAATTATTAGGGGGTATGCTTGCATTAGAAATATAAAATTACGAAAAATGTCATTTAATTGGTTTTGGAATTAATTTTTGGTAGATCTTTTCTTTCTTTTTTTTTTGCGATTACACGGGCATTCACTGCTATTTTTATTGAAATAACAGTTGTAATGATTTATTTTTTATTATCTTTTCTTTGGGGGGATATTTCCACTGCTCAATATCCGGAGAATAGTTTCTTCTCTTTGTAGTCCTTCTGCTGAAATATCTGGTGGAGAGGGTATCACATACTTCTTTTTTTGGGCGATTACATTTACATGTGTTCATCCGTTCTTTTATTTTTGTTGTGGCGGTATCCACGTTGTCCATGATGAAATAATTAGTATACCGGTGTGTTTCAAACAGAACTTCATGTCAAGCCAGGCAACGCTGGGTACCAATACTGGTGTAGCAATAACATACCGAATTTTCAAGAGCCTGCATTATTTTTAGGGAGGAGGAGTAAATAATGGAAGTAATAGTCAATAATTGCTTTATTTTTTCTCTAATTGTCGCGATTTTATCAATATTTACTTTTATTCAGAAGTTATCACTTATACAACTAAAAGGCAACTCGAGGATACGGATAAATAAGTGTCAGGTTTGCGGTGGGACAACATCACGATGATGGCTAATGGTGAAAAATCGGTAGATTCTTATAATTTAAGAAGACAGCTTAACAAGAAATTGTGTGCAGATTTGAAGAAGACCATGTTATAGTAAGATGAGAAGTAGTTATTGGAAAAAGACTCATGGAATATTGATATGCTTTTAAGCACGGATAGAGAGTAAGGGTGCTGTTGACAATGATTTTAACTAAACGGTGAATGTTGTACTAGGAACATTGAAGCTACAAGATGTCTTTAATAAGTTTCCAGACATTTTTTGTACAATCATTTAAAATTATTGTAGACTCTTGAAAATTCGGTAAGTTATTGCTATACGTCATATGAAATGACTGATTAATTTATACGAGTCCAGGTTCAAATGAACAGCTACATCTTGAATTAGAATACACCCCATTAAGTCCTGATTCTCACAGCTCTCTCACAATTTCAAAAATGCAATCTGAACGTGAGGGCACTTTAGAAGAAAACGGGCAATAAAATTCTGTTTAAAACTTGAAAAACATGATACGTAAAGTATAGAATGCTTCAAAATGCTGTCGCATAACCTTGTATTAAGCGAACATAAGTATTTTTTGTGGCTTAAGATATCCCACGAGAACAGGGCGTCCGTCATGTATAATGAATGGTGTAGGAGGAGTAAGGAAGTCAGAACACTAGAGGCGATTGACCAAATAAAGAATTTCATGGATAAGGACCATCGCGTGTCTATAGAGACAATAAGTGTAAACTTGGATGTCAGTGTAGGAACTGTACACACAATGATTCGCGACAGTAACTCACACGCCCAGACCTTGTTACCTGTCACTTTTGTTCATTCCCTAAGAACAAGGAAAATCTTAGAGCTGTCTTTATGCAAAAATTGAGGCGATGAAAGAGGATGGGACAATGGTTATTGACATGCTCACACAAGAAATTTCCATGGGGGTCTTCCAGAAGTTGTTGGAATTGTACAACAAGTGTATTGCAGGCGAATGAAATTATTTCGACGGGGAGTTTCATGGGTTATCAATAAAAGTGTTCATACGAAATTAGTCTGGAAAATATTGATGATCCATCATAATTTATTTATTGCGGACATTTATCCTCATCTTTTCTTGAGTTGTTCGTTCATGACGTTTCGGCTTACTATTACTCTGGCCTCCGTCAGGTGGTAACCGCGAAAAAAAGCAAATAAAAAAAGATGAGGATAATAGTCGGCAATAAAAAAATAAATAAATAATACTCATCTCAATAATGCATTCCAATTAAATAATATATGCCCCATCGTAAGTTGAGCATTTGCCATGAAAATAACGATGTAGGAGAAAAAAAAAACTCGCAGCGTCTCATCTTAGAGAAAGATGTAATAGGGAGCAGAAAGTGACATCGTCTACTAAGATTTCAAAACAGATTTGTACAGTGTACAGTCGGGAAAGAGTACTAAGCATCTCCTTCCCATATATATGGCAACAATACATCTTTAGGAAGTCTTCTAGTTAACATAGTTGTCTGCAACAGTTGAATATTTTGGTGTTATATAACGATTATATGGCCACAAGAAGTTTATTAAACAATCGAAAATACAACAATCAAATCAATGTTTGGTATTTAAAAAAACAAATGTTTTTTTTTAATTTAAAATAAATAAAAATAGAATTAGATTTTTTTATAAATTAAAGAAATATCTTGAAATTATTATTCATTTAATTCGGTACTTTATTTTTAATTTAATTATAGTTTAAATTACAAAAAAAAGCATACGTAAGGCAACTAGAAAAATAATTGACTTAAACTGCTTGGTCGATATTGTCCAGGCCTTGTCTCCGAACTTTTTTGCTTCAGGACTTTTGATAATGAAAATGAGTTCCTTTTATTACAAGTTGAGATTAAGAACGTGGAAGAGAGATAAAGTGATAAAATTAAAGAGACCGACAGAGAGAGAAAGAGAGAGAGAGTGAGAGAGAGAGAGAGAGCGAGGAAGAGAGAGGAGGAGAAGGAGGAGGAGGAGGAGGAGGAGGAGGAGGGGGGGGAATTTTGGTGATAGATTTAGCACTGGTCCTGGCCAACCGAATCATGAATTATAATCCGAAGCCACGAAATGAGAGACAGTGGTGGGGGAAAAGTTGGTCGGATGGCCTGCTTGATAATGGTTTAATCATTGTCGTTTTCTGTGCTATCTGTCAGTGTTTTATTTGCCCGATTCATCAAAGGGGCGCCTTTAGTCTGAACTCGGCCAGAGCTGGAGGTCTATGGGAAGAAATAGTGCGGGCTTTGTTGATGGGGTTAGGTGTGTTCTAGGGATAAGGCGCTAGGTCGCGTTAGTTCGTAACGGAACCCAGGAATAATGGCCTTGTTCTTTGAGCAAATGACGGCTGGTATGGTCCACGCATGCGTAGATAGTAACGCAATCGCACACTAACGGCAAATACTACGTTCGTCCAGAAACATAAGATGCTTTAAATGGTAAAGAAAGCAAGTGATACCCATCAAAAATAACATTCAACTTAAAATTAAGAAGTCATTTTTAAACTCATTTCATTTTGAAATAAATGGAAGACGTTCATTTCTTTCTGTAAAATCGCTAGATTGTGTGCGCAAAATCAGGGTTGTCATCCTTGTGTGTGTAAATAAAATAGTATGTCAACATTAAGGATGGTCAAATTCGTTACAAATGAATACCGGAAGTAACGCCTTTTTGCTATTGTTTTGTTGTGTTAGATTTTGATATTTAGATAACTATTATGTATATTAAAAATACCTTTTTTTTATTCTAGAATATTTATGTATTACCTTGTAAGCTGGCCTCATATTTTTCTAACATATTAATAAGTTTTACGTTATGGCTAGCATATGAATAAATTATTCCTTGATGTTTTTTGCGGTTTTAAAGCCATTAAAAACCAAAGGCATTTGTGTCAAATAAACAATATATTTACATTTATACTTTTTTAAAATGGGGTATATTCCAATATTTTACAAATGGCAGTACTCATTTATATATTATAAAATATTTCCTTTGTAAATTGTAAAACCATTAAATAAAGTCTATGTTTTAAACTAATTCTCCGGAATTATCCAACGTAAATAATGTAAATAATATTTTTAGAATCGTATTTTGTGTTTGCAGTTCAACGGATTATATTATTTATTACTGAGAAATAATTGTACTGTTTTACAAAAGACAAAAATATTGAATTCTCTTTAATTTTCTATCTACAAATTCAAGTTAACTAAAAAAAGAATATGTTTATGCATTAAATAATAATAAAATTTAACTTTCATTTGTTCATTACGTCTTTATATTTAGCTAAAGTCTAATTTATTTTGTACGAATTTTTTTCAAATGAACTATATACAGAGTGAACATATAACAAAAATAGATCCTCTCATATATTTGACGACTACATTTTAAACCTAAATTAATTCAAAAATGTATTAAATTAAAATCTGGCCATTCTTTACATTTTTATTACTGTGGCGTTTAGCAGAGACGTAATCGATTGGCTAAATATCTATTATTATCACGGTGGATATGTTAAGATTAATATAGGTTGAGGAGAAAAAAAAAACACGTGTCTCCGGCTATGGTAAAATTTAGAGTGATTCACATCCGGCTGGTCCGGTGGACGTAACTCCTGTGCCATTCGGTTATATCTCTATTTTTCCTTTTTTAGGGAAGTCATAAATAGGTGTCGCATGAATTGTACGATAATAATTTTAAAAAATCGTTGCTTTGAGGTGTCCTCTACGCTCCTTATGTGTAACAAAACGACCCATTTCTCGAGCGGATTATGACATGTGCTGAGAAGTGGAGCCTATACGACAACCAGCGACGTTCGGCACAGTAGTTAGATGCCGGAGATGTACAACATTTCCCGAAGCCGGAATTGCACCAACAAAAGGTTATGGTGACTGTTTCATGGTCTGCAACCGGTCTCAACCATCACAGTTTCTTGAATCCGAGTGAAACGATGACGACATCAGAAACTCCATTGTATGTGCCGAGATTGGTCAATATGGAGGCCCCAATTCTTTTCCATGACAACGCTCGCCCGCATGTTGCTCAATTGATCCTACAGAAGCTGAACGAATTGGGCTACGAGATTCTGCCTCATCCGCCATATTCACCGGGCCTCCAGCCAGCCCTGTGCATTCTTTTTAAACGGTTTTCTTAAATAACCGACTGTTGTCAAACTTCCACCATCATTGCACATCATCGCGGTTTTGTTTAATTGTTTGGCAATCATTTACCGTTATCCTCAAGTTGTTTTCGACCCTGAATAAGTGGTTACTCTTAGTCCAAAAATGATAATGCAAGCAGCCGTGTGTTTTTTCATTGAATGTTATTTTGTTTCATTCGGTGGAAGGGAATACAACTATTTCAATAGAATCATGTTTGACAATAAGTTGTTTTAAGATCAGCGATAAAAAAAAACGTGACTAGAATAGAATCGTCATGGGAATACCCGATTTACAATGCTCGTCGAAATATCGGTCATAAAAGACCCTTTTCTAATATCTGAATCGAATTATGTAAACAGTACCATTCTTTAGAGAGATTATCATTCAGCAATTATGCATGTTACACCTTACATGGACGCTATCATATTATGTTTAAAAGATTTTTTACAAACTTTTATTGACTTCAAGTATCACTTGTATGGGATTGTCCAATCTCTAAAAATACCAATTGAATAGCTTTTTCTCCCGCCCTATAAATAAATAAAAGGACAAGTAAAAATTTGATTTGTAAACGCACTCTATAACCTATAATCAGTGTCTGCTTAAACATCTTTCAGATTAAATTATAGTTCGTATTATTTGGATTCATTGGCCTACTGTTCTCATATTGCGTATGATTTTCACAACGTTTCGGTCGATGTAACCTCCGAGCTTCTTCAGATATATCTTGGCGAACTCGGGAATGCTTTTTTCGAACTCGGGAATCCAGACGGAATTTCGAGCGAAACACTTTATTTACTCCACGGGGGAAGCATACTCTTGTCCCGTCAGCTATGATTGGATAGAGGTCGTAAGTAATTCGCAACTGTATTTTTTGGTCGCCAACACTGAGGATTGAACCTTCAACCCTCAGCAGAATATCACTTTTTACAATTGATTAGTGATAAATAGTGATATTTACAACTAAAAATAAAATTAGGCTTTAGGCTCCTAAAATTCGTACCAGAATTGTCAGCAAGGACCCGTGGCGTAGTGGTTAGATTACTTGGAAACATCAATTGAAACGGTGTACAGTCATACTCAAGTTGAGAACAGTAGTCCGATGAATTCAAATAATGCGAATAACCAATCCTTATCTCAAAAATTCAGAAACGTCTTGAATTAGAGTTGATAAAAATATTTTTTTTACTCAAACGCAAAACATGTTAGAAACAGTTTCAAACATCAGAATTGAAGTAGCTCGTAATGTGTGACTTTCTAATCTAGAAAGAATATTTTTTAAAAAGTGTAGTTCTCTTTCACTGCAAGAACTTAGACACCAGGGTCGGAAAGTGGGATTGGGATGTCAGCACCCCAGAGATGGGGGTTCTCTGACCTGCAAAAATCACCTAGTCAACCTCCTCGGCATTCACGTGTGAGGGAGCTTCAGGCGATTTGGAATAAACTAACTCCTTCTCGAAGAGAGAATGCAAGGCTTAGAGTGTTGATTTCCTAAATCCTGTGTATCGCTTTATTGCAGGGCAATATTTTTTTTTAATTTTGAAATTGCTATGAAACGCAGAGAAGTGAAATTTTGCAAGTTGGAAGTTACTTTCCTCATTTTTGTGGAATTTGAACAAATATTTGGAAAGTTATGGTAATACGCTAATGTATGAGAATTATACAAATAGAAAAATTTGCATGATTTTCAAAATATATGTTCAAATCCCACAAATGTTTACGAAATAAGGCACCTTGGCATGCTCTTCCAGTTTACCAAATTTCATTTCTCTGTGTTTAAGAGTAATTTAAAAATTAAAAGAACATATTGACCTGCAATAAAGCAATACACAGGGTTCAGAACTACACAGAACTAATCTTCCACCGTGAAATCAACATAAATGGTCTAATCTCTGCTGAATAGAAAAAAAAAGATATTTAGAGGAAACAGTGTGATGGTGAGGCAGTTGAGAAGTGGTGATTTATATCAGGGGTCTGCAAAGATTTTGAACTGCGGAGGCCATATTGTTGCCTTTTATATATATGGATAGTGAATAATTATATTTTAAAAATTATATTTAAAAAAAAATTATATTTGAAAAACAATATATATATATATATATATATATATATATATATATATATATATATACATTTGAATTATAATGATTAATATAGGTTTCATGTCTTATTTCTTTCTAATCTGTTTGAGCGTCGAGTTTTGAGACTAAAATAATATTTATTGACCTAAACAAGAAACGACATGAAAAAGCAGTGGGAGGTCCACTGATAATGGAAGAGCTAATTTTGCGAGCCATGTTTTTTGGCATAAAGTGCCGATACGGCCAGTACATGGTTAATTGGGGCAGATAAGATGTGCTGGTAGCTGATGAAAAAAGTAAATGGGGACCGGTGGGGGTCGTTTTTTACTCTCCTATTTTTGACTTTGGAGTTTCGAAGATAAGATACAGAAAATTAAAGCGGCACTTGACCAGGTCAAATCTATGTGTCAAGATGAACAACAGAGAGAGAAGGAGAGAGAGAGAGAGAGAGAGAGAGAGAGAGAGAGAGAGAAAGGGGAAATATTAGCTAGTCTCAATTTCTGTCCGTCTCCACGAGGTAATATTAGACACATGCTTTGTTTTTAATACGGGGAAAATCTAAATCTTCAATAAATAAGAAGCACTCAGAAATCTACGCATCAAACACTTGTCGTTAGCTTGTAATTTTTTATTACCTTGAAGTCATATTTTTAGCCATTTCCCTCGGATGGTTTCATGCTTTGTCTAGACCGATGTTCATATAGAAATACAATCCATTCGCTCTTCTGGTTACAAAGCCTTATTTATATCGAGTGTTCCTATTTACAGAGCAGACTTAGAAACAAGACTGTTGGATACGTTTTCTACTTTCAAGCAAATCCAGCTATCCCTAAATGAGCACTTTGTATTAAATCAAAAGTTTGGATTACTTCAGTTTTGGCGTTTATATACAAATACCGAGCCGCTTTCGAAATAACGTCACGGTAAGGAAAAAGAAAATATTATAAAAAGGAGAGAAAGAAAATTACAGACGTGGGTGAAGTCAGAGGTGTAATGAGGAATAACAGGAAGTAAATTTATTTGCTTTTCGTTGTCTCCTTAGCTACTGAGACTACAACGTATTAGGGTCTACACCGTAATGCATGCATAAACGTGTACTACGTTACAGAAGGATCTCTCAGTCACCGACTGACAAGAGAAAATATGAATATTGTATCAGAACATATACTACGCTTTGATCTTAGGCAAGAAAAAATGTGTTTTCGATAGCAACTCTTGAGATAGGATCGCCCCTCTTCTGTATGAAATGCGAGTTGATACTCGCGGCAACTTTGGTTCGGAACACAATGTATTTGTTTGAATGCATCATTTTTGTGTCTTGTTTAATTTTTATTACTGATGTTGAGTGGAAACTCCGAAAAAGTGTCCTATTATAATTTAAAAAATAATAAAGTATAAAAAGTTCAAAATCGGTTGTGAGCATATATTTTTACATCTTGGTAGCCGTTGAAAAACAGAGAAAATAAAATAGCACCAATATGTATATAAAATGAAAATGTGGAAAAAAGGGAATAGAAAGAGGTTTGTTATACCTATTTTAAAGACTGTGATAAGAAATGAGGAACCCGTAATTTTGGAAAATCTCCAACAGCGTAGTAAATAATGGCCAGTCAACGATTCCCCCACTATCAAACAATCATGGGGTTACTTGCACAGCAATTGACAAGGCTAATCTGCTTGCCAGTCGGTTTGCCTAAAACTCCACACTGGACCCGGAACACCACTCCCTCCCTGACTTTATTTTGCGGACAGACGCCACACTAGACGATTTGAAAATCACTCCTTCTCAGATACATAGTATTATAAAAAACCTAGACACCTCAAAAGCGTGTGAACCAGATCGCATCCCGGCTGTGCTATTAAAAAAATGCTCTGCTGTGGTTGCTCAAGTTCTCTCCAAACTTTGCATTAAATGCCTTAACGAACCTTGCTTTCCCGACTGCTGAAAAACCGCTTCTGTGGTACCATTCTTCAAGAATCCTGGTGTAAGAACTGACCCACTAAATTATCGCCCCATTAGCCTCCTCCCGCTTTTCGCCAAAATATTTGAGTCCTTAGTTAATCAAGCTCTAGTCCAGCACCTAACAGCTGCTAAAATCCTCACTGACAAACAATATGGATTCAGGCAAGGCCGTTCAACAGCAGATAACTTAACCGTAGTCTCTGAACGTATATACCGTTCACTGGACAAAGCAGGGGAGGGTAGAGCGGTAGCCCTTGATATATCTAAGGCTTTTGACAGGGTATGGCAGGATGGTCTTCTAAGGAAAATTAGATCATATGGAATCACTGGAATGATACATAATGTAATTAAATCTTTAAGTAAGAGAAAAATCCAAATTTTCCTCGACAGTCGTACATCCAAACAATATGACATAAATGTGGGAGTACCTCAGGGGTCTATCCTTGGACCTCTATTATTCCTGATATTCATAAATTACCTCCCTGATAAAATTGTTTCGGAGATGGGTATATTTGCCGATGACACCACTCTCTATAACAGATATGAGGGAAAACAAATGAACACACATCCAAGGAAATGGCAGAAACACTAGAGGATGACCTCTAATCTGTAGTGGAATGGGGATAAAAATGGAACGTCATATTCAATGCTGCGAAGACTAAGCTTGTTTCCTTCAATAGTTACAAGAACCCTTCTCTACCACTAATAGCAAAAGCCAAGAACACATTGCCTGGAATTACTTTTTTTAAACTCCTCGGCCTAACGTTTACAAGGAATATGAACTAGAATAGATACATTGAGAGCATTGCCAGGGCTGCTGCAAAGAAGGTTGGCTCCGTCTACCGTGCTAGAAAACTACATACGCCTGAAAGTATCCTGTAACTCTATAACGCCACCATTCGCCCATGTAAGGAGTACTGTTGGCACATTTGGGTTGGTGCATCTGCTGCTTGTCTCTCACTCCTGAACAGGGTTCAAAAGAGAGTCGCCAACCTGATTGGTCCTGAACTGTCATGTAGGTTTCAGCCTCTGTCCCATCGACGAGATATTGCATCACTCTGCCTGTTCTACAAATACTTAAATGGTGAATGCTCTGACGAACTGCAAACACTTGTACCTCCTCGACGTAACTACTCCCGACACACCCGACAAGCCACTAAGTCTCACCCCTTTACAGTAGAGATCCCTAGTTGCAACAAAGCCTTTTATTCCAATAGTTTTTTCCCCCAGAACTGCAGGTCTTTGGAACTTCCTTCCGGGATTCTGCCTTACCAACTGTACTGATATGCAGAAGTTCAAAGGTAATGTGAAAAAAAACATCTTTCTACTCATCTCCCTTCATAATGTCCAAGATAGTAGCCCCCTGCTTCAAAGTGGCACTGTGCCTTGTTTGGGGTGAAAGTTGAATAATCAAAAAAAAGAGTATGACGGCGGAACACGTGGAAATATCAAAACGAAGCCAAATAGAAAAATCGATAAAATTTTATTTATATAAAAAAATTAATTAAAGAAATGGAAGGGAAAGAAAGTTAAACAAAAATGTATCTAGTTAGAAGACTCGTATGCTCGTTTAAGTATGTCAAACCTAGAGTGCGTGAATATAGACGACGTGAAGCATGCCTGGTCCTCCGTGAGTGCATAGTGAACGAGGCATAAAAAAACAACTAAATTCAGCATTGTCCTCCCCCTATTAAGCCCCAAATTTCCCCATGGAGACGTCAAATCCTGGTGAAAATGAACAAAGAGTGCAGTTTTAGGCCTTAACATATGTAAATTTGAGTTCTGCACTATGCAAAAAAATGACTAAGTCCATCTTTTGCCCTTCCCTATTTAGCCTCCAAAAGTCCTCCAGGCCTCAACAGGTTTAAATTTAAGTTAAGCATCATGCAAAACTGCTAAATACACATATACTGAACATTTTCGACAAATATGATAAAATAGTCCTATTAATGGTGTGTTTTTATTAGCCCTAAAAGAACCCCTAGAGTTATCGCAAAGTATAGACAAGCAAAATAATGTAGAAATCAGTTACAACTTTTCAGAAAGTATTATAAAAATCCAAGGCATCAATGTTTAGCCATTTTAACCTTTAAGCCCCCTAAAGGAGGAGGGGAGCAATCAGAGTTTTCCCGGAAAATCCTTCCTGTTACATTTTTACTCACATCATGTTTAATGTTTGTGCAAAATTTCAAAAAATTCGAAGGCGTAGTTATTGAGAAAAATGCGGACAGGCAGACGAACGGACAGGTTCACCCCTTTTTGTCAGGAGACCAATAAAAAATGCAAGGAAAGAATAAATCCGTCAATACATGGGAGAATGAGTGTGTGAGTGAGTGAGTGAGTGAGAAAGAGAGAGAAAAAAGAAGGGAAGGTATTCATTCCTTTTTTTTTTTTTGTTTTTGAGGGTAGTTAACTGTCCGTCCTTTCAAAAGACCAACGGTGATTTTCATTTACTCATTTGATTTTTTTTTCGGTTGTATTTCTTCTTTAGTGTCCCTCGTCATCTCACTCGGAAACACAGAGACATTTTCGCCTAAGTTGGCGTCTTAGTTTCCCAATTGCACCCCTTTGCAGTTTCTATTCCTTATTTCCGTGTGGCAGAGAAGTATTCCCCATTTCTTTTCATTATCCTCTGCTCTATTCACATCGTAGAGATAAAACAGGATTTAATGTTTTTTTCTCAACCTGTCGTATATAGACTCGTGTTTTTTCGCATTCCGCCGCGTTCCATCAGCTGTAACTTCTAGCCATTTTCGCCGTACCTTGTGCATATTGTATACCCCTGTGTCTATACATGTTACTTCTCACATCTTCACTCTCTTTACATTTTTGTTTATACGTAAGCATTTTCCCTCTTTCGCTTAAGAAACATCTGTTCCTCTTTTACGTCTTTACAGATTCTATCTCTCTATCTTTCTCTCTCCCTACATTTTTAAATTTTTCACATCGACGACGAACCAAAATAAAAGAAACATGACAAATGATCCGCTCAATTAAATTGAATTGACATGTTGTTTTATTTATTTACTAGCTGTACCTGTCACGCGTTGATGTAGCTTAAATTGGCGCAATGGAAAAGTTCTTAAATAAGAAAATACATGGTTCTTATAGGTTTAATTTTCCATTTCGTATGGGTGCACAGTTTTTGTTGTTCCATTTTATTAGCTGATGTATAGATTTTCTGGTTTGATGACTCTTGAACACATAACATAAATGGTGCATGTGAAAAAATGGTCAGGTTGTAACTGTAAGCAAAACAATTGTAAAGATTGTTCCCTGAACTTTGTTGATGGTTATTGCAAACAACAATAAAATTGGAAAGTTCAATTTCCTAAAGTGTAATGGTGTATCCGGTGGAATCATAGGAATGCGTGGAATAAAGATATATTTACCTGTGAAAGGTCCTGTTAAGATTGTTGTTTCTATGATATTGTTTGTTAATCTTTTACTGCAAGCCATGTGCCATTGCAAAGCTTGGATTGTTTTATATTTCACAACATGATAATTAGTACGCCAATTTTCAGTTACTGTAAATGCGGTGGCATCCCTGGAAAATATAGCTGTGTGATAATTAACCACTTTATCTGCTTCCACAACAGTGTCGGTGGATTTGTATTTGGCTACCTCACTTTGAATTTTACGTTAATAGCGTTAAGTTCATGGACGTCTTTGTATTGAGCTGCAAGAATAACTCGTTCACTCAGTCAAGTGGAATTCGTATAATCAATTTAAATATCTGCAAAAATCTTTTAAATCAACTCTTCTTTTGATGTAATTAAATTAGAGAAGTTAAGCGTCAAAGAATTTCGCCCTTAAATCGGAGCTGGCACTTTTCAATACCCAATTTCCCACAAGTGATGCAAAAATTTCTGTGCGGATCGAGCATTCTACAACTGGACACGCATATTTTGAGTTAAGTTTAATGTGTTTACATGGCACCAAAAAGTAGAATATTTGAGGCAAGCATTTATCCATCTGCTGTTATTGATTGAGGAATTACAGGTAACATTTGTCTGATATCTCCTGCAAGCAATATTACTGCATTCTCAAATGGTCTGACATTACCACGTAAATCTTGCAAGGATTGACCAAGAGCCTCAAGTGATGTTTTGCGTACCATTGTGCAGTCCTCCTTAGCAATAAGTTTGAATTTCTGCAATATTTTTCCCCATACTGGATGTTTTGGAGATATCGAACATGGAGATATTGGAAAAATTGAATGTTTCAAAGTAGAATAAATAGTTCCTCTACTTGGTAGCAAGGTCGCAGATATTCCGCATGCAACAAGAGCTAAGGTTGTGTCATTGTGTCACCGAATCGCTGCCCAAATCAATTTAATTAGAAAGGATTTACCAGTTACTCCTGCTGCTGTTCAGGTAGCAGTAATTTCCAAATAACATCTAATCTCACAATCAGTAAATTAGGTGACTAAAATATGATTCATGCATGTTTTGACAATGCTTTCTTCACTGTAATTAATTTAGGAGACTAAAATAGGATGAGGGGTTAGAGATGGACAGATAGAGGGGAAGATATATAGATAGAAAAGAGAATGTGAGAGGGAAATAGTGAAAGAGAAGGAGGTAGAGAGAGGGATTGATAGATAGGCAGAGAGAGGCGGGTGAGTTAGAAACAGAGATGGAGCGAGACAGAGGAGAAGAGAGAGATAGGGGGAGTTAGAGAGAGAAAGGGGCTCAAAGAGAGATGGAGAAGGTGATATAGAGAGAAAGATAAATTGAGAGAAGGAGAGGGACAGATGGATGGAGAGAGATGTTCAGAGAGGAAGAGAGAAAGAGTGAGAGAAACAGAAGGTGAGCTACACTTCACCATTTTATTCCTCAATCCATAGAGAAGAAATCCTTCGAGACTGAGGCAATTTTTATTTTTTATTACTATCCAGAGTACCCTTTTTTTTCGAGGGCTAGATTTTCCACACATTAGAAACCAACGGGTTATCTGTACTTTCACCTAAAAAAGTAATAAATAAAAAGATATTGTAAAATTTGAATTTAACGTGTAAATACTATTTCAAAAATAGCATAACATAAGTGCCACTTTATTTTAAATATTTATTTTCCGAACGACTGTTTGAATAAATCTACAATGAATTACATTTTAAGTGCTGTGTAATTTATTATTTTCTATGTTCAGCTCCGCAACGTTGGGAAAAGTAAAGCAATATTTTAAATATAGAAACATCAACAGAAAAAAAAACAAAAAAAAACAAAAAAAACTACCATTCATTTGTATTTCTTATTAAATGTTTGTAGAAAGTGTAATTTTTTTTTGTCGAATGAATAAATTTATAGCAATTTTTGCAATAAATAATAGCAACTTCGTTAATTTTACGACTTGCCCCAGGGTATTATAAACACCCCAAACTCCCCATGTAAAGAACGGCTTTCGTGGTTTGTGTGTGTGTGTGGGGGGGGTTTAATCCGAAAGCCTTTTACTAACATGGGGAGTTTAGGGTGTTTATAATACGCTGGGGCAATCGTAAAAAGTAAACAGACATTTTCTTATTCTTTTTTAGTTTAGAAAAAATTAAAACAAATGTTTTTATGTAAACAATGCCGTGAAAGAAACTAAACAATTAAAACGTAATGTTTGATGGGTGAAAAGCCTTAAGATAAAAAAAGAAATTGAAAATTAAAAAATTGGGAAGATAAACAAATGAATTTACATTTTAAAAATAGGGAATGTTATTTTTTTAATTATCGATTAAAATCTTGTAATTCGATGGTCGTTGAAACGGAAGTTACCGGAAATAAAACCGAGCAATCTCCCAGAAACGATTTACGAAATACTTTTATTTTATTTAATTCATAACTTGCAATATTAATTTATTTTAATAACATAAATCATCGCTCGACTCCAAGGAAAGACTGTCTGAAAATTTCAATTAAATTGGTAATGTAGAAATATCGTTTTATTGATAACTAACGAACCAAAAATTACATTTATATATATATATATTTTTTTTCATAATATTATTTTGTATTCCTGCACGTTACCAATTGAAAACGAATAAAGAAAAGTTATAAGCTTTTATACTTTTCGTATTCCTTTTTATACATTTCCATTCACACACACACACACACACACACACACACACACACACACACACACACACACATATATATATATATATATATATGTTTTGAAAAAATAGAAAAACCGAATTAAATTATTAAAATAATCAACGTTTCGTCCTTATTTCAGAGGGCATCTTCAGGATATTGAAGTAAAAATGCAAGAAAAGAAAAAGTCATAAATCATACGAAAAAGAGAACAGTTTTTGAATCCTACCCATGTCGGAAAGGACAAACATATGTGGGCGTATGGGAAGGTTGGGTTGTTCAATGTCGATATATACACTTTTAAAAATGCGTTAAATAAATATGTACATTTTTTTTTTGGTAAACTTATTCATTTTGTTGAAATATTTAAGGAAAAACGGTTAGCCAGGATCTGTTTTGATATTTTGTTCTTTGATTATTATTTTCCCTATGATAGGGGCTAAATGGTAGAAACCTTTTCTTTGCGTAATATATATATATATATATATATATATATATATATATATATATATATATATATATATATGTGTGTGTGTGTGTGTGTGTGTGTGTGTGTGTGTGTGTGTGTGTGTGTGTATTTATTCATACACATATATGTGTATGTTTGTTTCTGTGGAAATATGTTTTATTTCCTTATTTCCTATTTGGATTTACCGAGCTTTTACATCTCATTTAGATTACTTTATAAATATTAACTCTTTAATACTTATAATATACCATAGATTTGCCATCTTGAATTAACTTGGTAAACTTAATTGTAATTCTTATCTTATATATATATATATATATATATATATATATATATATATACATATATATATACATATATATATATATATATATATATATATATATAGAGAGAGAGAGAGAGAGAGCAAATTATAGTGATTCAATGAAATTTAAAAAAACACTCTTGCCTACCATTCTTTAATTGGAAGTAAACCTCTATATTCTTTCCTTCAATTTCCCCTGCTATGTGATTTCTATTTTAATCAATTTTTGATCATGATTTTCTCTGTCTACCTGACTTTAACAAATAGGGTGCATACCGTTATATCCATTTGCTAATATTTCTAGAGATATCGAAGGCATCGAAACCCTATAGGATAAGGAGATAAAATTTCTAAAGTAGTATTTGAATAATAAAAAAAAAATCTTGATTTGAATAAAGTTTTTTTTTTAAATTTCATTGAATCACTATAATTTGCTTTATTTGCTCTATCCTGTATATTGAGCATTTCCTATTTAGATGGGATAATACGTAGAATATTACGACAAGTAATATTTTGTATAATCACAGGTCTCCATAACAGCTGATTGTTGGATAAATCGATTCGGAAGTTATATATATATATATATATATAGATATATATATATATATATATATATACATATATATATATATATATATATATATATATATATATATATATATATAATCAAATTTTTCCTTTGACCTTATCAGAGGACAAATTTCCGTGAGAAAGAATTTATCTTTTTTATGATAACGGCTATAAGAATTAGTTCTTATGCTAAATAAATCTGACCGGCGTTGACCACTCTTTAGGAAAGCCCCCAGGGTCATATTTGGAGTTCTTATCTGGAATTACTCTTAAAAAAAGACATGGAGGCTAATCAAAATGTTTGCTAAGAAAAGATAAAAACGAAAATTAAAACCAACAAAACAACTAAAAATAAGCAGTTGGGTTAAGATTTGGAAAAGAAGAAGGGGAAGAGACAAATTTTACGAATCCAAGTCGGACTTACTTAAGGGTCGGATGTATGGTTGGAAATAGAAGGGGGGGTGTAGATATACAAGCTTAACACTGACCCGTCATCCCATTCCCTACTTTACTGACAGATGAAGATGGTTATGGGAACATAAGTTCGGGAAAGGAATATTTTGATGGTGGATGTCGGGGTTAGCATATAACAAGAAAGAAAGCCACATGGCAGCCCCTTGTTTTTAAAGGCATATCCAATTAACGGTACAACACTTTTTATTTGACGCGTTATCTTTTTACGTGAAGTTAGAAAGGAGCGGCGTGGGGGTGATAACGAGACTTCTGACAGAGAAGCTACACCAGGGTGGTCAAGTGGATGTCAGTACTCGTCATTTTCTCGCGCTTACGAATATATATATATATATATATATATATATATATATATATATATATATATATATATATATATATATATATATATATATATTGGCAAGTAATTGGAATTTTAGGCAAAGAATATAAAGCGTACGTGAATAAATATAATTTCAATATTATTTGAGTTCATGTGCTGGAATTTTCGTAATAAAACTTACATAAATTTATATATGTATATATATATATATATATATATATATATATATATATATATATATATATATATATATGATTAGTTTTTTTGGAAAAAGAATTCCAGCAGAGTGCTCAATTAAAAGGAAAATCCAAATTTTAAGAGCGTACTTATATTTTGTGTACAGAAAGTTGTTAGTTGAGACAGGTCATTGGTACCGTCGGTTTCAAGCCCGATAATAAGGCCCGTTTAAGGTATCCTTATCGAGCTCTCTTCTCGACGAATATTGGCTGAAGAGAGCTCGATAAGGATACCTTAAACGGGCCTTATTATCGAGCTTGAAACCGACGGTACCAATGACCTGTCTCAACTAACAACTTTCTGTACACAAAATATATATATATATATATATATATTAGGCACCGCCAAAACTGGGGGGGGGGGGGGGGCAGGCCCGTACTTTTTGACGGACTGTCTTTTTAAAAATCTACCAAAAATCAGGTAATTATCCGATCAATACAAAATTTTCAGCGATTATTAGAAGAATGAACTTTATAACAGTATACTTATGTTTCATAAACGATATTTAAATATATTTTTTTTGCTTACAACCCCCTCTTGTTTTGAAGTGGGAACAAATATGCTTAAATTAATCATCTGAAACTGAACACAAGATATCGTGTTGTTGTAAGAGACAGAATTATAGATTAAAAAAAAAATGTTTGCATACCTTATTTTGATGTCTGAATATCAGAACTTCGATTGTGTTTAATTATCCCGCTTTTGTGTTTTGAAGTGTGAAATTCGGTGAATATGTTAAGTAAAATAATTAATTTAAGTTTAGGAAAACAACAAAAAAAAAATTAATATTTATACGAAAAAAGCCATTTTAAAATTTTTGATAAATAAATTATTAATTTTTTTTTTAGCAAGCCGAATAATGCATGGTCATTATTAAACAGGGCATGCTTTGAATAATCGATACAAAAAAAAAATTCGATAAATATTGTGCCCTTTGTGTTAAAAATAGCATCATTTTTTTTCGATCCCGTTTGAAAACATTTGCCGCCTTTCGACTAGGGTGGACCAAACGCGCTGAAATAATTTTTTATTCTGCTTTAAATTGCCCCCCCCCATTTTGGGGAGCCTGGCACCCACACACATACTGGCCAGCCTCAGCTTAACAATACATTAAAATCTTCGTCACTGAAAAATAAGTTTTTTTGGCCTGTTTGGTCTTCCATAGTTTTCTTCTTATCAAACGCAAACGTAAACAGTGTCGATATAGACTCTAGATCGACGCGAAATATCTGGTTACCTATATGAATAAGTGGAATTATTTGAAATTCAGGTACTTATATCATAATATTTTTGCATATTCTCTTAGAAAATCATCCTAAATCTTAGTTAGACAAAAAGTAAATAAGTTAATTATTTCAAAAACCTTTTTTTTTTATATTTATGTACGTTTTTTGTGCAAGACAAAAAATGTCAATTGTTAACTTTTTGGGAAAATTTAACATTTATAATTTAATTAAAAATAGTAGAAAAAGTTTTACATTATTCTGTTTTCTATATGATAAAATTGAGGGTTTTATCTTTCTGGAAAAAAAAGTTACTCAGAAATAATGGATTTTTATAAATGTAATTTCGTTTTAAAAAACAACAGCAACTTGATTTTGCGGCCATTTTTGGCGGTGCCTAATATATATATATATATATATATATATATATATATATATATATATATATGTGTGTGTGTGTGTGTGCGTGTGTGTGTGTGTATGTGCGTGTGCAAGTGTGTGTGCTTATGTATGCATGTATGTATGATGATATGTATGTGTCAGGTCATGTCATATGCTACTGGTACCATGTAATCCAGTACTACCTGCCTCATGGTCGGGTCACCGGCGACTAAACTGTTTCCTCCACCAGACTTGTTTGGTGAGGAAGGTGGCTAGCCTCCCTGAAGGATTAAAAACAAGACCTTCCAAAGGGCAAATGGACCCTTTTTCGGGGTCATCGGCCAACTAGCACCATGTGTGTTTGCGTGTATGTATGTGTGTGTTGGGGTGGAGAGGGCTCCCGTAAGCCGTGATGAAGGCAACCTTTCAAGGAGAAGCAAATCTCTGAGTTAAAAAACCATAAACCGGGAGACCAGTACCCACATTAAGCTGGTCTGCAGTTTAATTTGTTGCTGGATATCTTGCTCTTGCTTGTTGCTGTATCTCAACATTTTGAACCGAGAGAGAGAGAGACTTAGCTGTCGTACAAAGCTAAGACTCTGTAACATCATCTTTGTATAGATACTTCCTCAGGCATTTGTCTATAAAAATGGCCTTGTGGTAGGTGTGTCAGAAATTTCGTGAAAAGAGTGAATAATTCGACCCCATCTTTCCAAGCTTATAACTCCTCGAAAAATGTCATTCAATCCCTAATGTGTTTCAATTAAAGGAGCAAGGACCAAGGTTTCATAAAAAAAAAAAACAAAAAAAAAAAAAACATGTTTTTTTTTTAAAGGTTTTAAACTTCGGACTTTACAGGTAAATTTCTAAAAAACAGTACTTTTCTGTTTTAAATTTTAATATATTATTTATTGACCTTTTCTCTTCGATTTGTGATATATAAGACTTTGGTACATAAATTATTTACTTTTTAATACACATTTCAAAATGGGAGGCGTGAATTATTCGACCCCCCTGTCTTTCAAAGCTTATAACTCCTCGAAAAATGTAATTCAATCCCTAATTTCTTTTCAATTAAAGGAGCAAGGACCAAGGTTCCGTTAAAAAAATAAAAAATAGATAACGTGGTTTAAAAAAAAAGAAAGGTTTTAAACTTCAAACTTTACAAGTAAAATTCTAAAAAAACACTACGTTTTTTTGTTTTAAATTTGAATATATTATTTATTGACCTTCTCTCTGCAATTTGTGAGTAAATTAATTATTTACTTTTCGGTGAGTAAATTAATTATTTACTTTTTAATAGACACTTGAAAATGGTGGAGGCGTGAATTAAAAAGAAACGTTTGTCTAAAATATTATATTCGGTTTATAGGAAAGAACATAAAATTTCACATTGACCCTGAAAATATCGTAAAAATAGAATCAATAGAAAAATTTTGATAGATTTTTAAAGTTTAAAAATTGAAAAATATTGAGTTCGGAAAATTCATTACTGTTTTTAAATAAATAAAAATATTTCTATTACTTTAAAAAAAAAAACTTTAATAGTTTATTTTGGAAGTATACTCCATAAAGAAAATAAACAACCCACTTTTAACAGAGAACTTACGAGATTTTCATATTTTATTCGCAGTTTCGTGTTAGGGGTGTCAAAAATTCCTACAAAAATTCTGATACACCTAGCCCTGTGGTGATGGAAAAGTTTTGACGCGTGGAGGCTTGAAATGCTTGAAGCATGTAATAATTGATCTGAATGGCCGTCTTCAGTGTCATGCCTGCTTGAGTGTGTGAATTCACCGGTAGGACTAAAAATGGTCATTTTTGGGCCCATGGACTTCAAGTGTCTGAGGGAGTGGCACTCGTCTGACAAGACATTGCAATTATCATATATCATGATGAATCCAGAACGTAAAAATATAGATACAATTTCCTGGTGCTCGGCAAAAATGTAACCGGAAAAAATGGCAACGGGAAAAATTGGGCTTGTAAAATGGCAAAACTGAATAAATAGGTCAAAATGGGACTTTACCAGCAGAAAATACGACTGTTCGAGAAGCGTCGTGTCATTTGCCATTCTACTAGTTTAAACTTTAGCTAAACCTATTAGTTGTATGTTCAAACTCTATTGGAGAATTTTTATAACATTTTATTTAAACATTTTTTTTAAATATATATTTGTGAATAACTATCGGTTCAGCCCGGCTCTGCTCGGGCCCTGTGTATTGTTCAATACTCTGTATATATATATATATATATATATATATATATATATATATATATATATATATATATATATATATATATATATATATATATATAACGTTTGACTCATGTCCAGGTAAACTACATCTAAAATTTCAAGTTTTTAGACCCTCAAATTGGCGGAGTAGTTAGGTAGAGTCTGCAGAGGTCAACTGATTTAACTTTGAGCTATTAGCAGTAAAATTACCCCCAAAACTGATTAAAAAGCTTGCCGCATATCTGAATACCCTTTATGTCAAATTTCAAATGTTTAGACCAAAAATTGTCTGAATAGCTTTCTAGAGACCGCAAAGGTCAAATATTTTGAACTTTGACCCCTTGGTAGCCAACATTTCGGCCAAAAACCGATTAAAATTTTGCTCTATGTCTGAATGCACTTATGTAAAATTTCAAATGTTTAGATAAAAAATTATCCAAGTGATTTGGTAGAGACCGCTAAGGTAAACTTTTTTAAAACTTTGACCCCAATTATGACCCTTAAACATTTATTGTTTTGGGCTCAAATCGAATTAAAATGTTTGATATAAGTCTAAGTAAGCTACATTTAAAATTTCAAGTGTTTTAACCCAAAATTGGCCGAGGAGTTTGGTAGAGTTTTAAAAGGTTAAATCGTTTAACTTTGCCCCTCTGTCAGCCAAATTCTTGGCCGAAATCCGATTTACAAGATTTTCTCAAATCTCAATACTTCTTATGTCAAATCCCGAGCTTGTGGACTGAAAATTGACAGAGTAATTTGATAGGGAAATGTACGCACACAGACACACACAAACAGACAGACAGACAATTTCACTTTTATAGATATATAGATAATCTGAAAAAAAGCATGAATGAAATATTTACTTAATTTCAATTATTTTTTTTAATTCTTGTAAATGAAAACGCAATTAAATGATTAATTCCCTAGCCACTACTGTTTCTAATTTTCTTGCACCAAAAGTATTTTTTTATTTTACGAAATTGGAAAAATTGCTTTACAAATTTATATTTACAAAAAATCAAGTAACACTGTTTTAATAAGAGATATTGGTTTCGTTTACAATAGATTTTACACGGTTCGAAAACAAGTCATATCGAGAGTTACGTGAGAACAAGAAAAATGGTAGCCACGATAGGGTCACATCTTTGGAGTCTCGATAACGACTTCACAATAAAAGTAAAATTAAATGTATAGTTCAATACTAAAGTTAAGCATAAGCTCGATAACAGATAATATCAATTAGACATTTTTTTTCTATTCGGAATATTAAAAACATATTCATCAGACTTTCAAATACTTCAATCAACTGCTGGAAATAAATATTCAACACTCCTCTTAAATGTACAAAAGTCTGGAGATACAGGTTTATTCTTTATCAAAATTACATTTTTCTCCATTTGCTGAGCCTCTTCCTCACGACCATCAAACAATTGCCATCGAAATTAAGGGAATTAAGAACTATTAATCGCCGAAACTAGACAAATACAATTACAATCTAGATGTTCGCACCCAGTATTTTTTTTTCAAACATTAATAGTGTCATATGTGCATAAATGTTTCTGTAGTGACATTTATTCGGAGATCCTGAACAGTCAGGCCACACAGAAAATATTCTAAAGAACTCCGTCTAAGAACGTTCTTTTTAAATCAAAAAGTATCTTATTAACTTTGACCAGAGAAAAATATCAAGGCATAAAAGCCTCTTCAAGCGAAGGGTTAAATATGTGACAGGGTCGATAACTCTGTTATGATCGGTAATGATTTTGGCGACTGACAGAATTTGATTATTTATGTGGGCGACTGAACAAGAATTTATTGATACTGCACTTCGAAAATTACTATGTTCTAGTCAGGTTAGAAGAAGGCTGGCGTCACTTTTTACATAAACGGGCAGTTCTAAGAAATACACTTTGTTTATGTATGTTTCATTTAGTTTTGATAAATGAGTAAGGGATATTATTGACAGTGGTTGTAGCCAGACGAAGTTTAGTTGTGGATGTTTTACAGGTAGGATGACATTTTCCTATTGTGATATTGTAAGAATCTAATCTTTTTTGTTTAATGGATAATGACATCTAGTGCATATTAACGTCATATTTCAAGTTACAAATCAAGAGCCTCTTTCTATTTTCGTTTTAACTAATGGTGTTATATAGTTAAGCCGCCGAAAAAGAACGGTGGAAGTGTAAATTCGCCCTTGTCCGGTCGTCTGTTCGTCCGTTCGTCCGTTCGGCTGTCCGCACTTTTCTTAATATCTACGCCTTGGAATTTTTGGAAATTTTGCACAAACATTAAACATGATATGAGTAAAAAAAAAGTCACAGAACGGATTTTCCGGGAAACCTCTAGTTGCTCCCCCTCTATGGGTGCCTTTCGGGTTAAAATGCAAAAAATTGACACTTTTGTGCTTATTAAAAAAATTGATGCCTTGGGTTTTTATAAGGCTTTCTTAAAAGTTGTAACTAGCTGATTTCTATGTAATTTTGTTTGTTTATACTTCGCGATAACTCTTGGTGAGCCCCAGGAGCCCTTTTAAGCATAATAAAAAGCACTCCATTTTTGGGACTATTTTACTAAATTTGTCCAAAATTTCCTGTGTATGTCTATTTATTTGAAATTTAATTTGCATATGTTTAGGCTTGAGGACTTCTGTGGCTAAATAGAGTGGGGCAAATGATGGACTTACTCATTACTTTTCCTGCCTGGCACAGAACTCAAATTTACATATGTTAAAGCCTAAAACTGCACCGTTTCTTTATTTTCACCAGGATTTGACGTCCCCTAGGGACTTTGGGGGGTAAAATATGTGTGTAATACTGAAGTTACTTATTTTTTATGCCCTGTTCACTGTGTACTCACAGGGGACCATGCGTGTTTTACGTGTTTCATTTCGAAATCAACTGCGCAAAGAATGGCACAAGATGACAAACAAACAGACAAATAAGTTCTCAGAATTTCGTAAATATACAAGATCTTGTGTCGCATAGTCTTTTTAAAATTATCCATCTTTTTTTTTTTATCTCCTTTCCTGAAATTGGTGGGAGGGCCCGTTGTTAGCAGGAGTTTCTTCCATGAAGTTAAAGTTTGAGAACATTCAATAGTTTATTTTACTGATCCGTTGTATACAAGGCAAGCATCGAAACATATGTAAGAATGATCGACAACAAATTAAAACACAACTTCTGTGTGCACATGGAGTTATTCCGAAGGAAATAAAGGTGTTCATCAACAACGCTGACAACTAGGGTCTGGGTCTTCAATGCGACGTGTGCCTTATTTATGCACAAATGAAAATTAGTGTTGCATAAGCTAGTGCACTCACAAACTTCAAAAGATGCAACATATACACATCAGCGAATATGACAATTTCACACGCAACCTCCACTAGAAAAAAAGAAATGACGAGTTTTGAAGCTATATATGATAAACACTAATTTCAAAATTAAAACGTTATTATTACAAAAAAGTTCCACATCTCAAAATTACGAGTGATACAATGTAATATCGACAAAGTTTATCTTTGCTTTCAAATAAAAAAAGCACTTATTGAAAGTTTAGAGTTCAAATATTCGATCAATTCTTTTTAGTATCTTAATTTAAACAAATGAAATTTATCGCGCTTTCGACCCGAACTCTTGCAATGTTACAATTTCTACTCCATAGAAATATTATAATATTAAGGCAAGGATTTGTGTGTATGTATATATATATATATATATATATATATATATATATATATATATATAATATATATATACATATATATATATATATATATATATATATATATATATATATATATATACATATATATATTAGGGCTTGTCCGTAGATTACTGTTTTTAAAAATAATAAATAAATAAAGAATACGTCCAAATAAAAAAGGGCGACTTTCTAAGAAAAACACCCGTTCTCCGCGGCGGAGTCATAAACATTACTATCGTTTAAAAAATCAAAAACGAAGACTATTTAAAAATATAAAGATAAAAACGGAGCAGTAAATTGTCCCTGGGAACATAGCGCAGTGGATTAGGGCGCTGGGCTAGAAGTTATAAGGTCCAAGGTTCGAATCCTACCAGCATTCAAGTTATTTATTTATTATTTTTAAAAACAGTAATCTACGGACACGCGTATTTCGGAGCCTACTCCTATATATATATATATATATATGAATGTGTTTGTGTTTGTGTGTTAGTTATTCGGATTGCTCACCCTGTATCTCTTATTTGGATATAACTTCTAACCTCTTTGGTCAGATATATCTTTGTAAAATAGGAGGGTAGTAAATAAACATTTTAGCGGCCTCGAAACGCTCGCTTCAATACTTTTCTTTTTAATTACCATGTGCTATAAACTATGCTTCTGACAAATGGGAAAGGATTGTCTCATTCTTGCGAATATCGTTAGCTTGTTTTTTTTTTTAAATTTTTTTAGCTCCTTAGAACAAGAGGTTTCATGTTTTGTCGTAGGCAATTTCCATATAGAAAAATATATGGGAAAGCGTTATGCTATATCGAGGGTTTTGAATAACAACTAAGAGCTATTATAATCTCATTATTTTTTTTTATAATAATTAGAATAATTAAAGCAATATCACTCTACTTTCTCTCTCTCTCTCTCTCTCTCTATATATATATATATATATATGTATATATATATATATGTATATAGGAAATTTATTACTGTGAGTTCAGAATGAGTTTACATCTTGTTTCAGCTAGAGGAAGATCATCAAAGAGAGGAAATATCCAACTAGCATCGTCAGAATTCATAGGTGGACATTGACGATGCTAGTTGGATATTTCCTCTCTTTGAGGATCTTCCTCTAGCTGAAAGAATATGCAAACTCATTCTGGACTCACAGTAATAAATTTCCTATATACTGCTCTGGCTACACATTGAGCACTCTAGTCGGTTTTTTCCCCACTGGTAAAAATATATATATATATATATATATATATATATATATATATATATATATATATATATATATATATATATATATATATATTTATATGCATGTATAAATTAATATATATATATATGTGTGTGTGTGTGTGTTTCTTTTTACAACCTCAAGAGTATTAACTAAATTCATTACAAATTGTTTCAATAGACAGGATTAAAACTATCTGTCTATATCATCAGATGATGTAAGTTAAAATAAAATAAGGTTCATTTGTAATGAATTAGGTTAATACACTTTATGTTGTAAAATTTTTTAAAAGAATTATTTAGCGCTACTAACGTATTCAGCACACCGTATCCTTGTTTTTACCACGTATACCACTCTCTCTCTATATATATATTATATAAAGCTTAAAGTCCGTGTGTGTGTCTGGTCACAAATAGGCTCTTATATGGTTGACTTTTTTAAAAAACTGATTACATTACACACTGAGGGTATGATGATAACACATCGCAAATGCACTTGTGACGAAATGCTTTAAACTCACAGGCATCCCCGTTCATACAAACAATGCACCTTTTGTCCATAGACACGGTTTTTGTATTTTCTACGAATTTTTAATATAGCTACAGGCAACTAGAATCGAAACCGGAGTCCAACGTCACCACCGACTGAGTTTCTGATTCTTATACTCGTAGATGGAGAAATTATATTCTATTTTTTGCGAAATCATTCATCTATTAAAGTTTTTTATTTATTTTTAGGGTGGGTATTTATAGTACTCAATATCCAGGAAATACTTTCTTCTATCTGTATCCATTCAGCCGAAATATCTGGTGGAGAGGGTATCAGGTACTTCTTTTTTTAAGGAACGATTAAATTTACATGTTTTTATCCGTTCTTTTATTTATGGAATTGTTGTGAGGGTATCCATGCTACCCATGATGAAAATGATTAGTGTAGCACTGGTGTGTTCCAAACGGAACTGTATGTAAACCCAGGCAACGCTGGGTACTCATGCTAGTTATCTATAATTCCATATCTATATATTATATGTAAGTTCAAATATATATAAAATTATATATATATATATATATATATACATAATTTTATATATATAATAAAAATGTACACACATATACCTATATATAGATATATATATATACATATATATATATATGCATATAATATATAATTTCAAATATATAAATACACACATATATACTATATATATATATATATATATATATATAATTCCAATGTCTATATATATATATATATATATATATATATAGGCACACACACATATACATATATATATACGTATACACATATACATACACACGCACATACATATATACAAACCCACACACAAACATATATATATATATATATATATATATATATATATATATATATATATATATATATATATATATACGAAGAGGGAGAAAGAGTCGAATGTGAGAGGAAGTGATATAGTGGTGAAGTCTGGAAAAATATGCGACGTGCGTCCGTGTCTGTGAGCGCAGGTAATATCCTGTCTAAGGTCAGTAAGTACATATTTGGATCTCGAGTGGAGGGTACCCCGTTGCTTAGCCTCTTCAATATTCATACACTTATCTGAATATGGAAATGAATCTCGAAGGTATGTTTTTCTCACGATTGCGTAGCAATGAAAATACGAAAGATTAATATTAAATGCAGATGAAGCCACTTGCATAATAATATAAGAATAACATGGCACACACACACACACACACGATATGTATATATATATATATATATATATATATATATAATGTTAAAAGTCCACGTATGCTACTAGGATAGTGATTTAATGGTTATGAGGGGTTTTTTGAAGCATGAAAAGCAATGTTATATTTTGTATTTAATATTTTTATTTTTATTTTTTATTTATCAAGCGGGCCCTCGCTCTTGGTCAGAAAAAAGTATCGAAATGAAAAAGAAAAAGAAAACCGTTGAAAGAACTGGAGATTTGTAGATGGACAGCGTTCATTCCTAGGAATCATGTTCGAAAAAGTTCACGTTAATCATTTAGCCGTTTGTGGAAGAAGATTGTGTTTTTTTTAATATTTTTGAATGTTGCAACGTAAAAGCGTTTAATTCATTCGGCAAAAATTAGACACAATTTAGTTCAATATGTATAATGGAATAGAAATGAATTTGTTAAACGGTAAAATAATGTAATTATTAGTTATGAATAATAATAATAATAATAATAATAATAATAATAATAATAATAATAATAATAATAATAAAATAACTACTGAAGAGGGCAGAGTAAGAGACAATGTCGGCTTTTCTAATGGTACGTAAATTCCGGAGGAGTTTGGTAGAGTTCTCAATGGTCAATCGTTGAACTTTGAACACTTAAAAGCCAAATTTCTGAACGAAAACCGATCACATCGATTTTCCAAAATCTCAGTACCCTTTGCATGAAATTTTGAGTCTGTACTTTTATCCGACTTAAGTCCATTACAAACAGACAAAGGGTTATAGAAGCTAGAATTATTTGTAAGAAAGAAATAGCGATAGCTAAAAAAGAATATACCGAAACATAGACATTAGGTACTCTTGATTTCTGGAAAAATCTACAACGGTGTAGTTAATAATGAGCAATCAACAATCCCCCCCCCTTATTCAACAATCATGAGGTGGTTTGTCCGCCAACCGAGAAGGCTAACAACCGAGAAGGCTAACATGCTTGCTAGTCGGTTTGCCTCAAACTCCATTTTCGGGGCCGTGGCGCAGTTTATAAAGACGTAGAATCTCTACGGTTCCAGGTGAGGATTATCTGAAGATAGCGGTTTCAATCCTACCCAAAGCCGACCCGAGGCTTACTTGGCCAAAACGTGATGAGACGCCAACAACTACGGAAGGCAGTAATTGCAGTGAATGCAGTCAGGAGAATCAGAATTCCTATCCGTCGCGGTTTCCACCTGACGAAGACCAGAGGAATAGTTGACCGAAACGTCGTGAAACAACAAAAGATGAGGATGATAGTCCGCAATAAAAATAAAATCAATAAATAATACTCGTTTCAACAAATTCCAATTAAATATTATATATAAGCTTTATAGTAACATGAAAATTATCATCCACAACGAAACCAACAAAAAATAATAATTCATTAATTAAAGTGTTTTTCAAAGGAATATAGAAATTAGTTTATTTTTATAAAGTCGAATAATAATGAATGAGTTAGTATATTAACGAGTTTCTTTTAATAGACTTCGCTGGTCAACAACATGTTTGTTGCGTTCATTTCAGCTGATTTAGGACGAATCTTATGCGCTGAATCCAACGACCAGATCAATTTTGTTTAATCAGGTAAAGTTTTTTAGCTATGGCTTCATGTCGTTTTTCATGTTTTTATTCACACGTATGCATGTTTATAGCATTTTAGAAGTTTGTGGGGTAAAATATCTTAATTAGAATCTAATTATGTTATTAATAGTCCAGTCAATATAACGCCAAAATACCCCAACTTAAAAAAAATTGCAAGATTTTTTTTTTTTTTCTTTTGTGATGTTTTGTCAATTGTGTCTACTATACATCATACTAAAAGTTGGACGATATTTTAGTATGGAAAAGTTTCAAATTTCGACGTTGAACATTATCGCCTTACGAGTCATTTTTAATTATTTTTAAATTTCTAATTCGGTCAATTTTCATGATAAATCAATAAACCTGCATTTTTACCAATTTTTTCCGGGTCAATCTTTCACATGAAATGTCAATCAATGATGTTGAATACGTCTTTGTATTATATTTATGCTTCTATCTCGCTCTTTCCTCAACCAATTCTACAGAGTGGACCAAAAAAGTGCAGTAATTTCGATAGAGATCCCGTTTTATATGACGCGATTTTGCTATTAAAACTTAGCAGCACTTTGAAAATAAGGGCGGGCTGTTCTGGTTTTTTCCCCATCTCACATACAAGCATATACTAATAGACTTATTACATATATTTTCAGAGAAAATTTGAATTCAGCCAACAGAGAAAAATGTCTGTTTATAAGATGTTAACAAGATTTTAATGGTCAAGAGACCGCGGTCATTTGAGAAAAAGGAACTGAAATCATTAACCGTGCAAGTATCGAAAAGGCGTGATAGTCCGGGTTGAAACAGTAACACGTGTTCACAAAACATATTGAGTAAACTACATCAACAAAAAGGATATTGCTATTTCCTCCAGCAAGGGTGATTCTGTTCAACCATGGAAAAGGAGCGCTCGTCTTTCTCTTGGACTATATGACAATAGAAAACAGTGTTTATGCTGTGAAGCTGTTACTAGGTAAAACGTACCTAAAACAAAAAAGTGATGAAGGGATTATCCATGTGAAGACAGATGTATTCATTCAAACTCTATCGGTCCATTGCAAAACCAGAGGCGAACCACTGCTGTTCAAAGCCAGATCGAAAAATTTGGTGGTGATCTTCACGCAGCAATTGTGTTTTGGAACACACACGGACAGCGGTTAAATTGAGGCATTCAAGCGTGCTTATGAGTTCTTAGAGGAAATCGATGAAGAGCAGCTAACAATATCGGACCTTGTCATTGAAATGTGATAATACTTGCATGGTAGTAAATCCATGGTGTACGGAATTCAATACATCGAGGAAAAGCTGTTAAGTCGATAGGAAAACTCTATATTCGTAACTGATGGCCGTAGTGGCATGAAATACATTATGCCATTTAGGGGAAAAAAACCTCTAACATTCTTCGTGAATACTGCAATTCACCTCAGGAGGACAATGAGAAAGGAAACAAATGACCTAGTCTATTAACCGCAGCGAAACTCATCAAAAGTGATGTCAAGACAACAGTTGGGTCAATGGAGGATACGTATTCAGCAACTGTACAAATGTAACAAGCAGTGGCATTACATTTTATTTAAAATTTATCAATTAATAAATTACTACAGCAATTTACGCGATTTTTGGCATATGACATCGTTCCGTGTCGAACACGTACATCTTCCTGATTTTTTTGTGTTTTTGTTTTTTAATCTAGTGTAATTTTTTAATAAACACCATATTATTAATAACTCATAACATATAATATAGTGCAACTGAATTATCTACATATGGCCAGTGTTGGAAAGAGAGGCCGGACAGATCTTGCGCCAGTACATCTTTTTTTTAATTTTCAATGGCTTCTAGGGATCATGCCAGAAAGACTCGGATCTTGCTGAAAACATGAAACTAATATTTAGTAATTTAAATTTTTTATAATTAAAAAAAACAAACTTGTTAATTGATGCAAATTTCAAAAGCTGTTTCCATTATTTTGTCTAAAATCTGCCTGTCCGTCTGTCTGTCTCCCTTTATCTCTCTCTCTCTCTCTCTCTCTCTCTCTATATATATATATATATATATATATATATATATATATATATGTGTGTGTGTGTATGTTTGTGTGTGTGTGAAAATTCTTTTTGTGGTATAAGATTTAATTATGGCAAAATATAGATCAATTAAAATGCTGATTAAAAAATTTTTAAAAATCAAATAAAGGCTATCTAACAAAGTTTTGTTCTTCGCTAAACAGAACTAAATCGGGGAAAATTGCGATTAAAAATCGCAATTTAATATATTGTTATATATAATATAGAGGGAGAGAAAAAATAAAATATAATATAGAGGGAGAGAAAAAATAAAATATAAAAATCGCAAATTTATATATTGTCATAATATAAAAAATACATATTAAAAAACATGAAAAAATAAATTTAAAATATATATAAAATTAATAAATATAAATAGATATATAAAAATAAATATAAAAATCGTCAATTTATATATTGTAACGAATATAGAGGGGGAGAAAAATAAAATAAGTAAAAAGTAAATAAAAAAATAAGCAGGAAAAATACATAAAAATCAAATTAAGTCCTAAGAGATTTTCTTTTTGCTTGCAAGGAGAAAGTCTCAAGGACTTAATAAAAATGGTTTCTAGGATTTTTAAATAAAAGGGTGGGTACGACTTACTCTAGATCGAAACACATCAGCACTGAATTTCATGTCACACGTATGGTTATTTATAAGGTGCTCGCACATCGCAGGGTAATACATATCACTCAGAACATCGGCATGTGAAAAATTAACATAACGAATCTTTGAAGAAAAAAAGAAGAAAATCTCTTAGGACTTAATTTGATTTCTATGTAATTCTTTTCCTCGCTTATTTTTTAAAACAAATGTTCTCTCCCACGCTATATCCATGGCATGATATATATTTTTTAATCGTAATTTTCCTCGATGTAGCTTTGTTGAGCAAGGAACTAAACCTGTTAGCTAGCCTTTATTCTAGTTTTAAATCTTTTTGATCATCACATGTATTGGCCTATATATATATATATATATATATATATAATTTTTCACCCATCTTATGCCCTCCTTTTAAACCCCCCCCATCTATTTCTATCTCTATTCCTATCCGTGTCTGGTTGAATATTTTAAATTCATCCACGCCCCGTACATCCTTCCTCTGTTTCTTAAATCTTTAAACTTAACTGTTGTCGAATTAAAGGTGATTTTTTGTCTTTTTTGTTTCTTCTAATATCGTTTTTTTTTCTAATCATAATAATCATTTCTGTAACGTATGATGGAGTTACTGGATCGTTGATACGACTCAGTAACCGGGGCATGTGCAGCTAAGCAGATGAAACAATAATAAAAAAATGTATTTGCTCTTCAATAGTATTGAGCACTCTCTTCAGGTGTTTACTAATTTCCAATTTTGCATGAAATTTAAGATGTCGGTTTGAAACCTTTTAACTGTGTCGTTGGTCTTATATTTATTAATTTTATAAACATTTACGGATATTTTACGATGATCTTAATCGAACGAAGACATATATTTTAATCATGGGGTTATGAAACCTTAGTAACTCGATGAAGAATGTGTGTGGCTGTGTATATATGTGTATATGTGTGTATGTGTATATTTCTGTTATTCGCCGAAATAAAAAAAACAACACCTATTTTTGTTCTCCGATTCTTTATTTAGCCATTTGAATACAGTCACGCTATATAGGTATGCGTGTGTGTATACATACACGTGTTTTTATGTATGTGTGTATATATCTACGCATTTATGTGTCTTCGTGTTTCACCATTGAGGAAGACAGTCCAGTGTGTTTTTGGAATAAAGGAATACAATTCTAATGTTCATTTAGAAAAATATGAGAGGTTCATAATTTTAACCAAGCGGATACATTATAGCAGTCTTATCGAAGGAAGGTTTAAGTAGCGAGGACACTAGTATATAACCGAACAAAGGAATAATCTTATTGCGTATAATCAAACTTAATCTACTTACCCAATGTCTATTTTAATATTATTTTCATCAAGTATAATTTTAGCTAGAAGCGGCGAATTGCTTTCATAACATTTCAGCTCTTCCAGCTAAAATCATACTCGATGAAAATAATATCAAAAGAACGACTAGATAAGCAGCTTAAGTTTAATTATGTATAATAACATTCTTTCTTTGTTTAGTAAAAATATCCGCGCTACTTAAAACTTCCCTTTCTAAACTATCATCGCCAAGGTTTCTGACTACGATTATGTCCTTTACGTGTTTCCATATTTTCTATAGTAATAGCAAATACACCTAAAGCTACAGAACTGCAGATATATATGGTTATGTGCTGCTTTCCAAAGTGCAAAATCGATTTCAGATGATGGCAGTCTTCTTTTACCCAATCAAAATTCCTAAGTAAAGTGATAGACTGGGTTTAAATTTCAGTTTTTATGGAATTAAAAAATGCATGATTTCTTTTCCTTTCGCCATTCGTATACAAAAGCTACCATGAACAATGTTCTTTTTTTTTAATCCCCCACTCTGGAAGATAATACCATGAAGCTATTTCTAAAATCCAATTTTTACACATGAGCCGCCATCTTAAATAATAAAATACAATTGCGTTATATGGCACACAATTGTCATTTACTCGTTGTAAAAAATTGAATTTGCTGATAATTTGCCCCCTCTTCCCTTTCTTTCTTTATATATATATATATATATATATATATATATATATATATATATATATATATATATATATAGTATTATCAATAAATAAAATAGTATTATTAATTACTAAAATGAAAAAAATATATATTGTTAATTTCATGCCATTTTTTTACATCATGATTTTAACCCATTGTACATTTTTTTAAGCCACGTTCAATACGTTAAAACGTATCTTTTACACAATCAATTGCGTATTGTTTTCACTGGGCGCCACGTTCGTTTTCGAGCGCGCGTGCATTCAATTTTTGCATGTTTTTAATGTAATTCTTTATACTCACTTGCACTTTTATATAATAATTGTGTTTACCCAATATTCCATGGCTAGCTATAAAATATACTGCCCCAACAAGTCACGGGTAGTCTAATATATATATATATATATATATATATATATATATATATATATATATATATATATATATATATATATAATTATATATCTATATATCTATAGTAAGTTATAAAATGCATATGGCATATGCCGATTAAGCTACACTGAATATTCCGCGTTTCATCCACTCTAGGATTCTTCAGGCTTATGCGCCTGAAGAATCCTAGAGTGGATGAAACGCGGAATATTCAGTGTAGCTTAATCGCCATATATATTTTATAACTAACTAGCTCTACCTACGTATTGAGCACTTTTGAAGTAAATACTTAAAGTTTACGCATAAATCTATACTTTCGTATATTAATGTTATGTGAGTAAATTAAGTATTTATATATATATAATATATAATGTCATATATATATATATATATATATATATATATATATATATATATATATATATATATATATATATGTTTTACGTCTATCGCTCTGTCTGTCTGTCTGGCTCCATATTTTCAAATTCTATCTCTACCGAAACGAAAAGTCGCAGAGCGGCGCTAGGGGCCTAAAATGATAGGATTTTGTTATCGACCGTTATTGTGCGGGTATTAAGCCGGTTAAAATGATATTAAAGGGGTCAAAGTCGTTAATAAATGATAAAAGGTTATTATACAATGTGTATATTCATCTTATTTTATTTCTAATTCTTTAATTTTAATCAGTTCATTCGCATGTCACCTTGGTACAGTGGTAACGTCACCAGCTTTGAATGCTACAGCTTTGCTTTCGGTTTCGATTCTAGCTGATGGAACGCAGATTTCTTTTTCTTTTTAGCTTTTATTTTTATTTTTATTTTTTAAATCACGACTCTATGATTAAATATACGAAATCCGGACCAATCAAAGCATCAAATTTAGCGCATTACGACAGGGCAAAACTGATCCAGCCGCTAGTATATATATATATATATATATATATATATATATATATATATATATATATATATATATATATATATATATATATATATATACCCCGTGCCAGAATCATATGCAAATCGATATTTTTGTTCTAACTCCGATAGTTTTCAATGAAAATTTGTGATACTTCGCACGTTATACGGCAACACTAACGCATGCGCAGATATAAAATTTTAGGCTGATCTGTGCAATAGCGAGCAAACGGCAGCCATTTTGGTGACTTGCAGTTTTTTTTCTGCGTGCCAACTTTATATGCAACATTCGACGTATAGGTGCTTTAAGTCAAACTGAGAAGTCTAAGATTGTTCAAAGGCTCCATGATAGGATTTCCGCCTTAGAAATTACCAAAGAAATACACCGTGATCATCGTACAATAAAAAAATATTGTACAAACCCTCAACTTTGTAACGGATTTTCTGACAAAGGGAAAATTCCTAAGAAATCATATCTGTCACGTCGAACAAGCAAGATCAAGAGAGAAGTTCGCCCAACCCACTTGAAACTAGCAAACAAGGGTTTGAAAAAGCTGGCGTTCTTGATGTGCACAAATCAACTCGGTGTCCGCATCCTGAGGACGATTGCAAAATTTGGAAAGCCAGAGCTTCGCCATCAATTGAAAGATATCCACAAGAAACAAGAGGATAGAGTGCGCAAGAGATCACATGAAGGTGAATTTTCAAACATTTTTTGATCACAGATGAGTGTCGAGCAACCATTGCTGGACCCGATAGATGGAGGGGGGATGGTACCATAATGAGGGTTTACGTCCCCAAAGGATCAGGCGTCAACAAGGTGGTGGTGGTGTGATGTTCTGGTCTGCAATAATTCAGAGTCGCAGATGGAGTGAAAATTACCACCAAACTCTACATTGATTTTATTAAGGAACACTTCGAACCCTGGCACAAGAACAAGAATTTAGCATTCCGGAAAAAGATGGTATTCATGCATGATAATGCATCGTTTCATGCAATGATACCCACTGAATATTTGGAGAGAGTTTTTGCCAGACATGCGAAAATAATGCGATGGTCCGACTGTTCTCCATATTTAAATCCCATCGAAAATCTGTGGAGCATCTTGAAACAACATATTTACTCTGGAGCAAGGCAGTAGAACCTCAAGGATGACCTCTGTAATGCTATTCTGACTGCTGCCAAAGATATTACATCAGATGAAATCGAAAGTTTGACATCTTAAATGGACCAAAAGGCTTTTTGCTCTTGCAAATAAAAATGTCAAGTATATAAGATATTGATTGTACTACAAAACCATATTGACGTTGTTTGTTCTTTATTATTTTTGTTCTTCATTTACAAATTCCTAGAATAAGCAATGTTTTGATGACCTTTTAACACTTCATTATATTTTAGCATTGGTTTGCATATAAATTTGGCACGCTGAAAAAAAAATGCAAACACCAAAATTGCTGCCAATTGTTTATTGTGCAGATTAGCTTAATATTTTAGATTTGCGCTTGTGTTAGTGTTGCCATATAACGTGCTAAATTTCACAAATTTTCATTGAAAACGATTAGGTAGAACAAAAATATCCAGTTGCATATAATTCTGTTACGAGGTATATATATATATATATATATATATATATATATATATATATATATATATATATATATATATATATATATATATATATATATATATATATATATATAAAAGGTGTGAGTCACAGGAAACGGATATTTAGAAAGCCACTTGGTCTCCTTGAATAAGGGATAGAGAATGGAGGAGGTAGTCTATAAATCTGCTTAAAACGCAGTTTTGTTTGTACAGCGAGGGCGTCCATGACCGCTGATCTATCTGAATTCCCTAATCACGTAATTTCACACTTTGGAGATCTCCCGTGCCCTCCGCCCTCACCCAATCTTTCCATGTGCGATTTTTATCTGTGGGGATTTTTAAAATCACGCGTCTATGTTGGGAAACCTCGCACACTTTAAGAATTGAAGACCGCAATACATGAAAATATCCAAAGCATAGGTGAAGAAAATTTAGTAAAACTCGAGGCTAACTTTAGAAAATAGCCATTATTTTTTCAGACGAATTTTTCGCTTTAAATAATTCATAATGACATAGCTTTGTAAATGTGTTTATGTACATTATAAAACTTTTGCTGAAATATTCGCCGTTTTATTTCTTTTAAAACATCCTTTTTCCCTGACTCAATTTATGTCTGTCTATTTATCTATCTATCTATCTATATATCTATCTATCTATCTATCTATCTATCTATCTATCTCCCTCTCTATCTCTCTATATATAAATATATATTCTCACACTTTCATCCTATCTTTCTTGTTCTTTTTCTCCCCTCTTTCGACAGAGAGACCCATATAGTCTTTACTCTATTTTCTCCAAACACACCACATATTTTTCATTAGTGTCACTACTTATAAAGGCACAAAGCTACATGCGGATGAGCATTTAATAAGTGTTAGGTAAATGATGAGACAACCACATAATGATTGATAAGGATGATGGCCTTTCGACAGAACTTGCTTGCTTAAGAGGGCGGCTATACACGAATTTATTTACATTGGACTTGAAAACAACCATGTTGTAGTAAGCTGGGAAGGAGCCATGTGAAACAGTGTTCAGGTTACGGACAGTTCTAGGAAATAAAATTAGTTCATGAAAGTGTTGAGTAGTTTTAAGTAAATGAGTGAAAGGGTAACTGCTGATAGGTTTTATAGATAGATGATGTTTTGTTGTGAATATTTAATAAGGGAGGACAGCAAATTGGAGCTCAGTCGAGCACAGGGCATTATGATAAAGATACACCAGAGATAGACTTCCATTGCGGTGAGAAAGAAACAGTAGGAAAAGATAAAGGCATCATCCACTATATTTCGAAGTTGGTTTTGTACTCTGTGAAAGTATGTAAATGTGCCTTTCTCAGCATTTTCTAGATGTGATAACTTTTTTTACATAGGCATCACCACGTAGCAAGGCGAAGAGGTCACTCGAGGATAAGGATAAGATAGTAATCGTCAGTAATACTGCGTGCTTCATTTTGTCCATCAACTACTACTCTTATGAACCTATCAGAAAGAAATGATTTAATAATTGAGAAGACATTTCCAGCTATACCATAGCTAGAGATCTTGTGAAGTAAACCTTTATGCCATACCCCATCACAGACCTTAGATATGTCAAGAGCAATTGTTCTAGAAAGGTTGCCTCCGTCGAGAGATTCGCTAATCCTATGAGATATAATTGTAAGCACATCTGCTGTAGATCTAGCAGAACGGACACCATATTGTGTGTCACTAAGAAGGTTATTTTTGCTGAGATGGTTGATTACTTGTCTATTTTACACAGATTTTCGCAACTTACTCATGACGCACGGGACACTTATTGGCCTGTACTGAGAGAGGGATGAACGATCACCTGAATGCTTGAATACAGGGCATAGTGATGAGATTTTCCAGGGTGATGGGAAGCAATTCTCCTTAAGACAACGTTTAAACAGTTTTGTAAGTATGGGCGCTAGTTCTGGTTGAAGTTTTTTGAGTACTATAATTGGAATACCGTCAGGGCCAGTTTCTTTGCTGGAATCAATGTTTGTGATTAGCTTGGTAACATCACGTACAAATATGTGCATATCACATAGCATGTTTTCTGATACAGGAGGAAATATTGGGGGTTGGCGACCTTGATCGCAATGGGTAGAGTTAGCTGCAAAGTTCTTGTCAAAGAGTTTGGCTTTGTCTGATGCTGACGAGACTACCTCAGGTCCATTGATGATAGTTCGGATAGAGCATACGCCTCTGTTCAGGATTCTGTTTGCTATTTGCCAAAAATGGTGGGAACGAAGCCAGTGCTCAGCTACTTTGGACTTGACGGACTGAACATGCAACTCTCTTGCGTTCTTTATTACTTTCTTACAATGGTTGCTGGCAGTCCTGAAAACGGCTTTAGTTTCCATACATCTATTACGTTGGAAGCAGTGGAAAAAAGTGATTTCTGTGGGCAATGGCAGCAGAACATTCTGGAGAGAACCATGGCTGGCTGTTAGATTTTTGATGGAAGGTTTTCGAGGGTATGAAACGGCCTATACCTACAATTAACCATTCCGTCAGGTCTGATACTATAGAGGACACATCCTTTTTAAACATGAAACGCAGAGGTATAGCCGATACAAATGTATGGAAGCTATCCCAGTCAGCCATAGTGTATCGATATACTGTACGACGGAGAGGTACGTCTTGGGATTTATTACATTTAATTTTTATCTTAATTGATACAATAGAGGAGTCCGAAGACCTAAGAGGAGACAAAACAGAAACTGAACATAGCTCAGGGCAAGTTGTGAGAAAAAGGTCTAGTAGACTCGCATGCTGGCCGTCATTGTCGGGCACACGGGTGGGTTCGTGAACAATTAAATTAGGTCATAAGCAATGGAGAAATCATGACAGAATCTCCCCTCATCATCGGTCTTTTTAGAGTGGGTCAACCATTCGACGTTGTGGACATTGAAGTCTCCACATACGTGAATGTTAGCTGAAGGATAAGCAGATAGGACTTGGTCAATTTTCTCAGATATGCTTTTAAAGATAGTAACTCCGTTATTGTGGGGACAACAGAGAGTAAATATAAATGCAGTAATGTGAGCTAGTGCAACCCGGAAGCACATATAGGGTAAGTTAGGATCTTCTCTGGAGATGCCCATACCACATGGAAAGCCATCTTGAATACAGGCACATATTCTATGCCCATGGTGATCTTGGGGGTCAGATTTAGAAGTTAACTTAGTGTATCCTTTAATTTAGAACTCATCTAGGGAAATAGCCTGTCTAATGCCAGTTTCGCTTTAAAATAAAAGGTCTAGTTTAGTCTCCTGTAATTGGGTTTCAACCTCTGGAAGGTTAGAACGTAGACCCCTGATATTGGAGAAGGAAATATGATTGTGGGTGTCTACGTTGGAAGTTTGAGATCCGGGTTTAATCGTGTATTTTTTCTTGAAATTTGTCATGATGGAATTTTGAAATTTGTGGACTAGGTCGTCAGATATGCAGGACAGAGAAGGCGAACTAAGAGAGAAAAAGAAACGAAGACATTTTTTTCTTTTTTTTTGTAGAACATGATACGGTAAAGCCGGAACAATTACCCACTAATATGTCATCGAGAGGCCCCTACCAGAAGCTACTGACTGGTCCAGAAACAATTCACGAAATGCCAATACAGCAGCCCTAGTACTTTTTACCTGCTGATAGGACAGTCTTCTTAGTGGTTAATCCAAGGTTCGGATCCCTGACTATCAGGCGGAAAACATCAGCCCAGACAAAACGTTTACCTCCAGCACCTTTACTAACTAGAATACAGCTTTTTCTTCTCCCTTTGTCAGAAAAATCACTCATTAAAAAATGAGGACTGAGGGACGAAAAAAAAAGAAGCGAGAGAAATGAGAGCTGCCGATAACGCATCCACAATGCATTTTCTACTCGCCATTAAAAAAAAAGTATTAAGTATTGTAAAAGTCCAACTGGCGTGTTCAAGGGAAAGTATAGTGATGGATTCTCCTCTCACGAACTAAAAATGAATACAAGTACCTAATCTATTTTTGCAATCAACTTGGGAGATATAATAAACAACATTTATGGTGAGAAAACGCTAGCATTAAATAAAACCTATTGCGCTCTTATAACGGTATATACCAAACTTTTGTGCACTAGAAAGCACCCATATTGCCCCT
>NC_136516.1:50391176-50423676 GCF_053919585.1 Euprymna scolopes
GGGCCAGGGGAATTACTTATTGCACGCCCCTCGTTTATATACATGTTTCTGTAGCGATTTCTCGTCAGTAATCACTATATCCTGAGGCAAGCCTAGTCGTTGAATAAAACCCTTTTTCTTATGTATAAATATGTTTTTTGATCGGAGGTTATTAGAAATACTTAATCTGCTAGCAAGATAACGTGGTGATCTCTGACTAGAGACCGCTACAGGAACATGTATTCACGTGATGAAGCTAATACTGTTTGTATAAATAAACATATATATATATATATATATATATATAAGTTTTATCTATTTTATGTTTATATTATATATATATATTATGTTTATATATATACAAGGTTTATCTATTTTATGTTTATTTACACACACACACACACACACATATATATATATGTATGTGTGTGTGTGTGTGTGTGTGCAAAATTTACTTTTACGAATTAGGCGTAAGAAGTTCTTATAACGGCTATATTTAGGTGAAATTAGTTTTATGCAAAATGAGTAAAAGGGGCGGAAAATACGATTGTTTATTGTGTAATTTAAAGAATACATATTATTCATCAAATAATATTACATGGATATTTTTATAGAGTCTCTAGGGGTATAATATGCCTACTCATTTGAAATTTCAAATCTTTCAAATTTGCATTAAATTTGTTTTATAAATTCAGAGAATTTTGCTTGATTTTTGTCTTATTATACATTAAGTAAACTATTTCTCAGAATTTCATATATATATATATATATATATATATATATATATATATATATATATATATATATATACTTAATCCATGTTACACCTTAAATGTTTGAAGTCATATAATTGATTTCCATCAAAATTAAAACAAGTATTCTATATATTCGATCTAGTCTCATAATATCTTGCATTAACTATTTCTAAAAGAAAATAAAAATCAAATATATTTGTTCTTTCCCAGAAATTAATTGTCTTGTTCTAGGACATGAATTCTTTAGTATTTAAATAAAGTTTTGTTATTTTTATATTTAAAATATATAAAATTCATACATAAAATGATGTATGAATCATACATTAGATTTTTGTGAAACTTTAACAGTTGGGAATTGGAGGTTATCAAGGGTATTGGGCCTTGGCAAATGGATTTTTTGTCAGGGGAGATAACTGTTACGTCTACAGTGAAGTTCTATGTAAAATTCAGTTTTTGTTGAAAGTATAACTGGTGCATAATATTGTCTTTATATATGGTTTTTAACACACACATGCACAGACAGACAGACAAACACACGCATATATATATGCATATATATGTATGTATATATATATATATATATATATATATATATATATATATATATATATATATATATATATATATATATATATATATTAATTTTGTTTTATTTATAACCAAAACATGATATGGAATGATGAGTATGGACATTATGATATGAAATTCTGTATTCGGAGGAGTAGAAGATATTTTCAACAAGTCACAACTAATCTCAATGCACCTTTGCTGTGTATTCAAAGCGGGTTCTCATTGAGTCTCCTAACGTCAATATGTTTCTCCGATTGTGTCAAGTTGCAAAACTCTAAATTTAATGTGAACATACATAGTATTCCCCTTTGGATGTTCTCAATTTGTAAAAACAAAACTGGTTTTTAATTACTCTAACCTGTTAGGTTTCAGTGTAAATATAAGTTGTTTAGGATGAACAAAAAAGATGGGAATGCTGGCATGTATCTGGCTACAGATAAATATGTCTGCCTAAAGAAAACAACACCACAGCACCATTTCATAACTTTTATTTAAAAAAAATCAATTCAGGTGATTTGCTGATGTAGGAGAGCTGACATCTTTTGAATCTAGCCGCTTTCAGCCACTATCACCGCCTCGAGAGGGTCCAGAACTAGAAGCATGACTTTTCCACAAGCCCCGGTGAATAACGGCGATCAGGCTGACTTTGGTGCTGAGATAATGTTACTGATGTTTTCGACGTATGACCAAATGAAGTAGTCCAAAAGATTCAAGTCTGGGGGAGGGGGCAGTGACAGAAGGGTAAAAATTCGTAGTAGTCTTTCTGAAGGCCAAGCTGGGATTTTAGGACTTCTCGACCACCGCTAAGTACTGCTGCCATATCCAGGGTTTGCCAACGACCACTTGATTGCATGCGAAGATCACCATATGCTTCGGCATATCCAGGTACACTTTGGTGTTGACTTCCAAGCCGACTTCGAAGATGTGAGGTCGTATGATGTGGGCCTCGCTTGAAACCACACCAAATGGCCGAAAAATGTTTCATCACGATGGGCACGTACCTGTTATTCGGGGAAGTCCAGCAATGCATATTGAGGGTGCTTGCAATGATCCTATTGTTATAACTTATATCAGTAGAAAGCATGAGTTGTACAGTGGCGCATCTCCGATACTTCGTTGAATATTGCGTCACTTTCAGAAATGATAGAAGGCTCCTATCGCTATTGAGATTTGTACACAACTGGCCAACTAGTATATGGTCTGCAACAAAGAAGGAAAGCCGGTTTTCATCAAACGGAAATAGAATCATGTCTTTTTTTGCTAAGGCGACAATTTTATCGTTATTTGCAAGAGACAGATTTTTCACGCATTAAAAAATCTCATGCTATCCTCGTGGTGAGTTACGTAAATAGAGTAAATTTAACCCTCTATTTTCTACCGGACAATTCCAGTCTATCCTGCTAGTTATAAATGCAAGTTGATGCACGATGGATGTGGCTACCGATTAGTTTACCATGTTTGGATAAGACGTTTGTTGGTCCAGACACGTAAAGGGCGGGGTGGGGTTATACGATCACACCCCAAAGAGACGTTCCGGTTAAAAGACGTCGCGTTAGACTGTGGGAGATTCAACTTAGAATGCGCTTCGCGTAAATACGGTGCTGGGAAAAATCGCTATTCTTTCTCAACATTATTCAACACCTGACGACATTTTGGAGTTCAGTTTATATGTTGTTTTGTTTTTCTATGAAGATAAAAAGGACAAAATCTTTTCTTTTATGCAAATCCCCTCAACTTTTAAATTTCATTTTTTCTTTGATATTCATTTTCTTTTTCTTTTTTATCTTCTTTTCTTCTAGAACAGTAGATCTATTGTTTTGGTTTGATGAGTCTGTAAAGTCATTCTTTTGATTATTCTTTGTTATTATTTCCTTTTTTTTTACTACATTGTCTGTTTCTTGATTTATTTTTATTCTTCTATTTCATTGATTAGTTACGTTTTCTTTTATAAGTTTCTTCTACATTATTCACTCATTTCTCCTTCATATATTTTTCATTCTCTTGCTACTTCTTCAATTATTTATTTTTAAATTAATAGATTTTTTTACGATTTCTTCTTCTTAATCCATTAATTAATTTTCCTTCATGAATTAATTCACGTCTTGATCTTCATTTCTTTCTTTTTTTACTGCTAATGTCTCGTTCATTTATTTTGTTTTGTCTTCGTTAATCAATTATTAATTAATTCTTTTTAAATGGTCATTTCTTCTCAGTAAAGTCAGTCATATTAATCTTCGATAGTAATTTATTTCATTCTTCATTAATGTTTTTCATATACTTATTCAGACATTTCTTATTTTTTTTTAAATTATTTCTTCTACATTAATTTATTAATTTTTTATTCATTCATTTCTTTGTTCTTCATTAATACTTTTCACAATTAATTTCTTCATGTATACATTCCTTCTCTTTCTCCACATTCTTCCTTCATAAATTTCTTCTTCATCGTTGATGATCCATTTCGTTTTCATGAATTCATATATATATATATATATATATATATATATATATATATATGTATATATATACATATATATATAAATATATATATATACATAGTGATCCACATACAATACTCTTTCGCCGTTTCATACACACACGCACACACACACACAAAAAAAAAATATATATATATATATATTTTGTGTACAGAAAGTTGTTAGTTGAGACAGGTCATTGGTACCGTCGGTTTCAAGCCCGATAATAAGGCCCGTTTAAGGTATCCTTATCAAGCTCTCTTCAGCCAATATTCGTCTCTATATAAGTACGCTCTTAAAATTTGGATTTTCCTTTTAATTGAGCACTCTGCTGGAATTCTTTTTCCAAAAAAAACTAATCATATATATATATATATATATATATATATATATATATATATATATATATATATATATATATATATATATATATATATATGCGCACTTAACAGAGAAATACTTGATTTCCAATTTAAGTTTGCTGAATAATAATGACTTCCATTATATTGGACTTCTTTAAATACGGTTGGTTATATTTTATTTATTGTAATATTGAACTCTGTATGAACTATCCGCATGAGCTATTTTTCCATATCTATATTTTTATATTCTTATGTTTTTTTTTTGTTTTTTTTTTTAAGTTTGGTGAATACAAATCATAAAAATTCTAATTTCATCCTATGCAGTAACCAGCAAATACATAGAAATGTTTTTAAAAAAGTTCTTAGCGTGACTACTGGACTATTTTGCTATTCTTTGGAACTCCGCAGATTAAAACTTTTTGTACATTTTTACTTAATACTTCTGCTCTTATTATATATATATATATATATATATATATATATATATATATATATATATATATATATATAAAAGGGAAAGTGTCTGTCTGTGTATTTGTGTCTCTGTGTGTCTGTGTGTGTACATTTCCCTACGAGATAACTCTGTCAATTTTAAGTCTAAAAACTCAAAATTTGATATGCAGGGTACTGAGATTTGGAAAAATCGTTGTGATCGGTTGTCGGACAGAAATTTTGGTATTAAAGGGGTCAAAGTTCAACGATTTAACTTTTGAGATCTGTACCAAACTCCTCTGAAAATTTTCGGTCTAAATACTTGAAATTTTAGATATAGGTTCATTGGACATGGATCTAACTTAATAACTTGATTTGAGCCTAAAAAATAAATTTTAAGGGGTCATTATAGGGGTCAAATTTAAAAAAAATTGAAAACTTTTTTTTTTTTGCTCAACATACATCTCCAAATACCTGGACATCGCAGGGCACCCATGCTAGTATATATATATATATATATATATATATATATATATATATATATATATATATATATATATATAAATATATATATATATATATATATATATATATATATATATATATATATATATATATATATATATGAAGCCCCATCCTTCGCCCGAAAAATATCGACAAATTGGCCAAAAACATTCATTTTTTCAACACGAAATCGACAATTTTCGACGGAAAGGGGGGGGTCAACAAAAACGGTCCTCTCGTGACGACGATCGGTTCTACGCATGCGTCAGATGACATCATGACCTGATTTATTTTAAATAGTTGAAGAACTGACTAAATTTCATGTACGTCGCGTTAGCTCAATTGGTTAGCGCGTTTGTTCGTTATCTAAACGTTTTGGGTTCGAATCGTGGTGTGAGATGTCTTTTTTTTCGATTTTTTTTAAATTTGAATATTGGCCCAGTGTTATTTAAATCATTTTTCACGTAACGTTCGTTTTTGTGTTTTTTTGTTTTTTTTTACTTCGTACCGACGAATTTTTGAAATTTTAATATCTAAACAGGCTTATTTAAGCCATTTTTCACGTGTTTTTTTTGGGGGGGGGTTACCGTTCCTTTTTCTGTTTTTTTATGTTTTTTCGATTTTTACATTTAATATCCTTCATTTGCCTGACGTTAGTTTTTTTGTGTTTTTTTTCGATATTTTGATTCCCCCATCGCTTAAGTTTTAACGTTCATTTTTATGTTTTATTTTTTTACTTCGCTTATAACAAACCTGGTCTGTGACCTCATTTGCTGAATAGGTATTGCTTACGTCGTCGTCGTCGTCGTCGTCGTCGTCGTCGTCGTCGACGTCGTCGTAATGCTCTACGACTTCCGTGCGGGCACCTGTCAATTTGGTTCCTACTTGAATAAATTCAAACATCTTTCAGTAACTCATTCTGGCTGGCCGAACGGGCCATGTTATTTTCACTTTTTTTTTCAAACTTCGCCTCAGGGCTTCGTGTTCGATCCTAACCCCTCCCGGTTTCTTTTTTATTTTAGAGCACACACACCTCCAAACACCCGTGCAACGTCGGGTACCCCCGCTAGTATATATATATATATATATATATATATATATATATATATATATATAAATTTATTTATTTATTTATTATTATTATTATTATTATTATTAGCGATACTATGGTATTCTTTTCTTTATTTTCGCTCTCTGGGCGCTTTTTAAGAGATAAGTTACCTGCCCTTTGTTTACATTCTAGTCGCCTCCCCCATTTTGGGGCATATTATTAGTAACTATTAACTTATTATTTAAATAGTTATTATATATGTAAATTAATATGTAAGTAATAAATTAATACACACACATATTTATGCATATATATATATGTGTGTGTGTGTGTGTGTGTGTGTGTGTGTGTGTGTGTGTGTGTGTGTGTGTGTGCGCGCGTCTGTGTGTGCGTCTGTGTGTATGTGTGTGTGTCTTTTATTTTTCTCATTTTTCTGCTTCTATCTCCTGCTTTTCTGCTTCGTTCATTCATTTATTTTTCTTCAATCATTTATTAATTCTTTTTTTTTCAATATTCATTCTATCTTCCTTATTTTTCGTTTGTCTTTATTTGTAATTGTCCTTTATTCAATAGTTCTCCGGTATTTTTTTTCATTATCTATTCACTACTTATTCTTCAATAATTGATTGACTTATCCTTGTTTTTTTTTTTTTTTTTTTTTAGTTTATTAATTCCTTCTCTTACAACCCATTCTTATTTTCTCTCATCCCTCTCCTCCCCTCCTCGTATATATTGCACTTCTATTTCCTCAACTCTTTCAATCGTTTTTCCTTTTCTCTTTTCCCTTCTTCGTATTCTTCGCAACTTTAATCAACTTTCCCCCACACTTATTCATCATATGTCCTTTTTCACATGGTTTATTCACAGCAACTATCACCTTCCACTTTGTTTTTGTTATCTCTTCTTCCTCTTAGATTAGCTTCCCCTCGTTGTTTCTCACTCATCTACTAACTCCTCCTCATAATCCTCATATTCTTGAGAATTACTTTTGTCGATTTCACCCTCAATCGACTTCTTTTTCTCCTCTTCTATCTACTCCTCTGTACTTATTTTTCCCGCGCTCATTTCTCGCTCCTCCTTTTTCAAAACGATAATTCCTGCTCCTTCTCCTCCTCCTCCTCCTCCTCCTTCTTCTTCTTCTTCTTCTTCTTCTTCTTCTTGTTCTCCTATTACTCCGCCCCTTGCTTCTATTACTCATCATTCTTATTTTGTTCGTATCCCCTCTTCCTTTAACTTTCTTCGACAACTTTAAACTTCTTCCTCTTGGTTTATATCATAGTAATTGTCCTCTTGTAATAGAATACGTCCTTGATAATCGGTTCGACGGTGGCTTTATTCTGTGGCCTGAGGTATGCTTCTCTTAAGTCCTAGGATGTTCGGGTCACTCTCCCAGCCCTGTCCTTATATTTGAGAACAGGGTAATTGATTGTTAATTACGCGATGCAACGATATGCCATCGGTATTGCTCATGCATTTTTTAGTGCATTGGGAAGTTCATCAATTTCATTAAGTTTTTATGACACCACATGAACTGAAAATAAAATTTTGAAAAATTCTATATTATTGGTTACAGAAATACCGAGGAGATTTGTATCATTTTAAAAAAAATAATTGAATAAAAAAATGAAACAACAAAAACACATCTTTTTTATTGCTATAAAATATTTTCTTTAAAACAATAAACTATTTCCACCTGAAGGTAGGCCTGAATCGTTCAGTGTTGAGAAGGATTCCTCTTGAGTTCATAGAGATTGTTGTCGTAAGTAGATTCCAACCGCTTCAAGAATCTGTAAAAACCCCTAAAACGTGTACTTTGCAAAGAAGAGAAGTCTTATTCACAGGTGATAACGGGGTACTTAGTCACTAAATATTTTCTCCTCTCACTTTCCCCAACAAGTCCACATTTGCCTCATTTTTGGCACAATCGCGCCGTCCGTATTTACTTTCTTTTTATGTATAATTAACATTCATTCTTTCAGCTAACGATATGTATATACCTCACCATTTGCAATTCATTATTAAGTTCCGGCTAATTTAATTGGAGGTTCACATAGCTTTATCCGATTAAGGTAATATCGAAGTAAGCGAATATATATTTGTATTTATAAGTATATATTTTTTTCGGCATAGAACTGAGAACTGTATCGTCTTTTCTAGGGTGACAATTTTATTGTTCCCCCCTTTATTATATATATATATATATATATATATATATATATATATATATATATATATATATATATATATATATATATATTCGTTTCTTATCGTTGAGCACTTTCAGTTGAATTAAAAGTCGGTCAATTTAGTTCTTATGCGTAGATCATCGTATAACGATTTGATCACTGTCTGTCTGACGTAATGAACATTTAAATTAAAATGTTTAAAATTCAACGCTATGTCACACGGTTAATGGTAGCCGAATGGATACGACCTCCGTTAATCAAGCCAGAGATGGCTCGTGTCGCGGGGTTCGAATCGTTCGACTGGTAGTAATCGTGACACCCTGCACTGAAGAAACCAAAAGGATGAAACAATAGTGTCTGTAGGTATTTAATTATTATAGTAAAAAAAATAATTATATATATATATATATATATATATATATATATATATATATATATATATATATACTAGACTACCCGTGACCCGTTGGGTCAGTATATGAAATTAACTATGGAATTAATGTATGAGCCTGACACTTCTGACGTAAAGAAAATAGTTTTTCTGACATAACAGAAACATTTTTATGAAAGTACATTAAAATGAAAAAAAGAATATAGATAGATTTCTATGAGTCGTTCTGTTTAGAATTGTTTATTTTTGAAAAAAAAACTTACAGTCATTGAATTATAAATGGTTGGTCATACTTATAGGCAAATGTGCACTAAAAACATACCATAATACTTAAAGTTAAATTGAAATTTTGATATATCTTTTTAAAATGAAATTGTTAGTTGAAAGTACAGAATAGTTAAAAACACTCTTCCCGTGTTAAGAATGGCTTTTTAAATAGAAAATGAAAGTAAAATGTAACTTTTTCATATATTTATACAAACATTCATGCTCATTGGGTCAAATATTTACTTTATGTTAATAATAAGGACAATAAAACTAATTAAGACAATGTGGAAATGAACGATGTAAAAAAAAGCAGAAAGTATTAACACTTTTTTATTTGAATAATTTAAACACAAAAAAAAACAATAATTGAGACGCTGAAAACGTACACAGTAAAACAATACGTTTTATTGTGTTGATTATTTATTTGTAAAAAAAAACAACATTTTCGGGGTTATTTATTTATATTGGTAGTGTAGAAGAAAATGTATGAATGTTTTTAAGAAAAATATATTAAAAAATGGAGAATAAATTAAAAAAAAAAGAACATGGGTAAATCGATATTGTAAAATGCTCTTATGATTGTCAATGGATCAAAGTTGATTTTTTTGTAAGAAATTTGCGACAGTATAATGGTATTAATTTATTTATTGCGGACTATTATTCTCATCTTTATTAGTTGTTGTTTCATGACGTTTCGGCCAACTATTCCTCTGGCCTTCGCCAAAGGAATAGTTGGCCGAAACGTCGTGAAACAACAACTTATAAAGATGAGAATAATAGTCCGCAGTAAATAAATTAATATAAATAATACTCATCTCAATAATGAATTCCAATTAAAAGAATATAGTATAGTTTTAATACAGAATAGTTGCAAAACATCCCCACCCTTCCCATGTTAAATACTAATTTCTAAATAATAAAGCTAATAGTTCAGTCCGCATGTCAAATTCTGCAAAATTAGCAATTTGTGTTTATTTGTTTACGCTGTTATGGGTTTATGTTTATGTACACATGCACAACCGGAAGTCGTAAAGCGGATGTGTGGTTACAACACTCATTACAAGGTCATTTGAGTTTTATAATTATATATATATACATATATATGTATCTATATAATTATAACACTTACATGACCTTGTAACGATGTATGTAACCCACTTTCCGGTTTACGACATCCGGTTGCGCATGCGCGCATGGCCTGCGCACTGAAATATTAACGTTATTATTTCGAAATTTTTATTCAACATTGAAAGAGTGGGGTTTAAAATAATTTAAAAGTAATACAGAAATGAACGATGTAAAAAAAAGCAGACAGCATAAACAATTGTTTATTTGGATAATTTAAATGCGAAAAAAAACCAACAATTCGGACGCTGAAATATTATCGTTATTATTTCGAAATTATTATTTAACATGGGAAGAGTGGGGTTTAAAATAACTTAAACGTAATACAGAAATGAACGATGTAAAAAAAAACAGATATATCAAAATTTGAATTTAACTATAAATAAGTATTATGGTATCTTTTCAGTGTACATTTACCTATAATTATGGCCAACCACTTGTAACGCAGTAACTGTAAAAACATTTTTAAAAATAATGAATTATAATAAACAGAACGACTCATAGAAATCTATCTATATTCTTTTTTCATTTTAATATATTTTCATAGAAATGTTTCTGTTGTGTCATACAAAACAAAAAACTATTTTCTTTACGTCAGAAGTGTCACGCTCATACATGAATTCCATAGCTAATATAATGTACTGACCCAACGGGTCACGGATAGTCTAGTATATATATATATATATATATATATATATATATATATATATATATATATATATATGTATGTATATATATATATATATATATATATATATATATATATATATATATATATATTATGCAGTTATTAAAACTCTACAAGAAAATAATCGTTAGTCATTTCTAGACCGGATAATGGTTCATTGTAAGTAATCATCATGGTTATGTCGACAAAATGTCTGGCATACTGAATGACCCGGAGAAATTTGTGAAATCGGGTCTTGTCGCAACTCATGATCATGCAATTCCTAAATAAATTAGTAAAGTGCGTTATAAGTGGCGTACTTCTTTCTGGCATAGCTCGTGAGATTACACCCTTAAGATCGATCCGTCCAAGACTATACGATTTACCATAAACTCAGAAAGCAAATATACTTTTTTATCTACGATAGGGCCATCACAGCATAATGTTGCAAAATTGATCTTAAATGTCTTATTTAAATATTACAGTAAATACTGTTGAAAGATTAATTTTATTTTGCAGACTTTATTCAAAAGTCTAAGGTTGTTAATAAATTTATCTGTTCTTATGGCATCAGCAATATGTATACTTGTGCTCGTATTTTAGCGACTATAGGCATCTGTATGGATTTTTTTATATCTTAGCCAGATATGGTCTCCTCTCATTTCTGAAAGCGTATTTGTTGAGTTGATAAAATTTGCCCCTACATTAGTGTAATTCAGTTTCAACGATGTAATGTATGTGTCCTTGTGGTCAGTGCTGGGGCCGATAATGGCGAATATTTTTGTAGATTTCCATGAAGAGCAATTACTTTTTGGACCCATGAAACCCTTAATCAATTTTTTAATATGAAATCGATAAATTTTCTCTCTTCAATAATCAAACAGAAGCAAATAATTGTTCTACTACTCAATAAACATCCTCCCGCGTTAAAATATACTTATGAAGGAGAGTGTATCGTGCATGGCTTTTCTTGATGCATTGGTAATATAAACGCCATCTAGTTATGTTGCATCAATATACTGTAAATCTACATTTACAGGACTGTATACACGCTGCGATTCATATTTCCGCCCAAAAAACGTAAGATAAATTTAATTTGGACCCAAGCACATCGTGCTCTTATTATTTGTTTTACTTGGACCCTAACACATCGTGCTCTTATGATTTGTTCAAATTCACAATTTGATGATGAATTAAAATTATTACCAATACCCTACCCAAAAATGAGTGCCCTTTGGATCTGATTAGTTCATAATACAAAGTAAAAGAAATGAGTTTTGTGAAACAAACATTCAAACAGTGAATAAATGTCCAATATATCGACGTCTCAATTGGTTGGGAACAGTAAGTAAGAAATTCGCCAAGCAAATAAGCTCACCGGTGCTAAACTGTTATTTTGCTTCAAATGTGCGTGTTATCCACTCTACGAGAACGTTAATACCATCCTATCGAAAAGATGTTCTACACTCCTATCACATTAGTGTAATTTACAATTATGAATGTAGGTGCGGTGCAAACTATGCGGGTCGAACGACATTGAGATTGGATGAAAAAGTCACACAACACATACTTACGAAAATCAGAAATGGGACCGAGCAACACAGGTACTTGCCAACACATACGTTTCTTCAATCACTGCCCCTCTCATTAAAAACACGTCATGTCCTGCGAAGTTCAGCATGAACTCATTTTTAATTCTGAGTAGTGCTCACTCAACATTCCATTTAAAGATCTTGGAGACATTCGGTTCAGAAGTCCCTCTATCTGCAAACAGAGGGAGTATCTCTTAGGTTGGAGCGTGCATAAATCATAAACTATATATATATATATATATATATATATATGTATAATTCTGTACCTCCAGATATATATATATACATATATATATATATATATATATATATATATATATATATAGAGAGAGAGAGAGAGAGAGAGAGAGAAGGAAAGGGAAAGAAAAGAAGATACGGATACGAGGAGAAAGAGAAAAAGAGACGGATTCAAATAAAAACATATATTTTTCAACATAAATTTATTTTTAATTTTTTTTTTTAAATTCAATTGTACATAATATATAAATTCCTTCTGCTGCAATATTTTAAGTTATAAATTTATTATATTTATTACTAGAATATATTTTCTTTTTCTTTTCCAGCTTTAACAACTAGTCCTTTAACTTTTTTAAGTTTAATTGTAATCATATTACTTGCACGACCGTGCTTTTCTATGTAATATATATATATATATATATATATATATATATATATATATATATATATATATATGCGTGTGTGTGTATGTGTATGTATGTGTGTGTGTGTGTGTGTGTGTAATATAGCTATATTTTACATTCTAGACCGCAAAGATTTTATTCGGATGATAAAAATAAGTGATTCAAAATAGCCTACCACTAAATATTGAACTATGCATTCAATGTGTTAGTAATCAGAGCAAGGTTCACGTGCTACTTCCATTATCACGAATAACATTTCCAGAGCATTGACGATTACGCTTCATGATTATGACTTAATGCTAAACTTTCTTCATCTCAGCAAGACCTTCGTGTCGAAATCAAACTCTTTTCAAAAGGCGAGAAACGTACAAACTAACAAAGCGTAGACATAAATAAATGCAAAAACCCTGCAAATACTTGTGGAAGTTTTGCAGCGTTCTTGAACAGAAAGTTTTACATTTGTTTCATCTGTCTACTAGTCAAAAGAATAATTTCCGAAGCATCTGTAAAGCGTTATACACCCGTCGTTGTCGTCGGCGGCGTCACCTGAGTTCTATATCGTCCGTGGGTACAATCATTCAGACGCCGATGTTAAGTGTTTATAAGTGTTGTATTAATGCGGACAACTTGAAATCTCCACAAATCCTGTTGGATGAGATATATCTGGGGACAGATAAGTAAAATAAAAGAATTGCTTTTCAAGAAAGGGCAATATATATAAATTTGATATATTTTAGTTTTCGTCAAATTTACAACATTTTCACTTGTATAAACATAATTTTAATCACCAAAGCTGCATCTTTCTTTTATTAACTATTTTGCTTTACCTTTAAAAGCAATTTATTTTATTTTATTTAAAAGTCCCCAGATATTTCAGTTTTATTCACAAATTGATTTAACACGTGGCTTGAACTATGAAACATATATATTAAAAATATATACATTAAAAAAGTTTACCGGATTGATAAAATTTGCCGGATATCAAAGAGAAAAACTATGAGAACATATTTACATCGGATTGTTACCTGGTGCCTTGGAAGAATTACAATACGCGTTGGATTATTTTTACCTCTCTGCAGCCAAAAATTTTCATTTCAGGATCTAGCATACATTTTGGATCTGAAGCACAATATCCTTTTTTATTCTGCATCAATATCTAATTTCCCTTATTCTGTGTAGCTAAAATGATTTAAAAACTTTAAAAAAACATTTTTTTTTATCTTTCTATGTTTATTACGTTTAGCAAATGAGATACAAATCATTTATAAAATGTGCTAATATTTTTCCTCTGGGGAGATGAATAAACATCGAAAACTCATGAGTTAAGGAAATATTGTATTTTTATTTTGCACGCAATAAACATTCTTGAGTTGAAATTTCACCGTTTCAAATCATAAAATTTAAATTATTAAATTATGATTACACCCCTATATATATATATATATATATATATATATATATATATATATATATATATATATATATATATATATATATATATATATATATATAGGCGATTAATTACCGCTTGTGAATTTAATATTCCCTTAGAAGATTCCTCTCAGTTTCCACCCAGACTTCTGTTTAATGGTTTCGATTAAGGGGTTATCTCGTGGCTGAATTTGACCGGATATTTAAATATAATCAAACGGATAAGAATGCCATTATTAACGAGGAGAAAAGCAAGGTTCTTTCACACAAGCGGAGAGGATGATATTTTACTTATCGCCGTCGTCCAACCTGCAAAGAAGAAACCTGAAATCAATAAAAGCAGACAACAATGATTATAACTAATTAATATGCAAAACAATCATATACAAAACATACACAACGTTTTGGCACAAACTATTCAAGCAGCAGTCGCACATCGTATTCAGTTTTCTTTCCCTTTCCTACCTTTCGCGTTTCCTGGCGACGTTTTTTTTTTTTTTTGTATTTCTTTTCCTTTCATTTTCTTTTTTCTTCTCTTAATGTTTCTTTCTTTCTCTTTCTAATAAATTAAAACTCTATTCATCCCTTTTTTTTGCGTTTTATCTGTTTTGTTTTTCTTCTCACTTTCCTTTCTTTTTCCTTCTCCAACCACGTCCTTCCTGCCAAGGTCAAACCAACCCTCTTGCATTTTAATTTTTACTTTTCTTGTTTTTTTATAATTATTTCATTTAATTGTTTGAATAACGATGAAACTGGCTGACAGGCGGCTAGTAATCCCATACATTTATGAAAGCAGAAGAAAAAAAAGAAAACAAAAACAACAGCAACAACAACAACAACAACAAAAAGCGAATCTTGTATAACATATAGAAACGTCGTTTTGAACATTGTTGATGGGTTAGGGTTAGGGTAATGTCGTTGATAATAGTTAATGGTTGTCTTGTTTCAGACACTTTTAAGTCGACACAGTTTATTTAAATAGACAATATATTTAATTTGGCAAACCACCTTCGCCCTTGGCTCCAATCTACCGCAGAAAACCATTTTATTTCTCGTATATCACGTTATACTTTTTATTAAGACGATTAATAAAGTAATTATAACGCATAGTCGACAATCAATATGTTTTTCTTTATTTTTTTATTTGTATTGTTTTGAATTAATGAAAAAAATGTGGTCGTAGCTCAATGGTGTTTATAACATAAAACCTTAGATATACTTTCCGATTTTCGTTATTCGGGCGTAACTCGAAATTTCAAAGATTGAATTTCAATAAAAAACAATTTTATCTAAATCTGGTAATGTCGAAATTAGTAACACATCCAAATATTACAAAATACGATGATACAGAAAATTAAATCTAATTGAAAATAGATTTACAAACAATGAGTAATTTCAGGGTTGCCATATTGGATAATTTAATGCTAAATTTCTCTAATTTGGCCATTTTAAAAACAGTTTGGCCGTAAAAATGAACATTTGACTATTTTTTTGAAATTTACTTTACGTCAGATTTATATGTAAAACTAATCCTCTCTCTAAATTCTGCAAAATATTTGTTTCTCTTTTACAACAGATAATCGTCTTTAGAAAGGATCTGCTTTTCGGGGGGTTGGAATTTATCTGAGGGCACTTGTCTTCAAATGTATCAACAATTCTTTGCATATACCTTTTCAAGTGTTTTTAAAGTGATCGGAAAATATGACAATGGTAAAATGTATTAGTAATATTCCATAGGGGTTTATATAAAAAGTTAATTTCCTTCAATTAATAAAAAAACCAGCCTATGATTTCAACTACGTAGAAAAAGTCTTTACGTCATCAATGTAAAGAAAAATATAAAACATATAGAAAAGTAAAAAATGTAAAGGAGAGAACATCTTGAATATGCTCCAAAGTTACCATCGTTAATATAGCCATATTTACTTTATATTACGTTAATAAAGAAAATTTCCCATTGCACCCTTTTAAGACCTTTTTCCTGTATAACTTAGCTTTAAATATTTTTTATAGTCTGGCAACCCTAACAAACTTCCCTTGTATTTACGTTCCAGATAAAAAGCAAATATGGGCCACAATTTTTTCTCATACCATGAAAGTATGTGTTTAATGTAATAATGCAGCAATTTTCATTCTCTTTATCTATCTATCTATCTATCTATCTATCTATCTATAATAGTCAACTGTGTGTCTGTCTGTGTACATTTCCCTAAACAATAACTCTGTCATTTTTCAGTCTACAGACTCGAAATTTGATATACAGGGTATGGAGATTTTGGAAAAACTTTTTAATCCATTTTCGGCCCGAAATTTGGCTTTGAGAACTCTACCAAATCCTCCTTCAATTTTGGGAATGAACAATTGAAATATTATATATAGGTTCCTTTGACATGGATCTAACTTAATAACTTGATTTGAGCCCTAAACAATAAATGTAAAAGGGTCATATTAGGGGTTAAATTTTTCAAAAGTTGACCTCTGCGTCTCTACCAAATTACTCAGACAATTTCTGGTCTTAAGACTTGAAATTGTACATAAAGGGTATTCAGAGATAGGGCAAGCTTTTTTATCGGTTTGGGTCGAAAATTTGAGCAATCAATATATAAATGTATGTATGTATGTTTGCATGTCTACCTCAAACTTTCGACAGAGGTGATAGATTTTCACAAGATTGGTATCGTTTTTAAGCCCGACTCTGCAGACAGCAAATACCTAAAAATTGGTTAAAAACATTAATTTCTTCGTTCTTAACTGAACAATTTCTACAGGGCAAGGTCGCTTTTATCGGTATGGCGGTGGTCGTAACAGCAAAGAAGTCACGTTATTCCCATTCTTTTCCTCGGTACGGGTTCGAGCCTACTTTCCGACTCCTACTTTTTTTTTTTGCTCAACACACACCTCCAAACATCTGGACAACGCACGGCACCTATGCTAGTATGTATGTATGTATATATATATATATATATATATATATATATATATATATATATATATATATATATATATAACTTTAAAAACCAAAAACAATGCGAAGAAAGGTGTATATAAAGTCCGTTGGTGGTCAACTGACTTTATATACACCACCGGACATACAAGCAATTGGTTATAAAATAATTATACATTGAGGTGATGAATGCTAGACAAATAAACAGTTAGACATTTCTCTATTCACCCGTCTACTTTTTGTTTGTTTTTCTTTTCTTTACTTTCATAATTCCGGTCTTTCTTCGCATTGTTTTTGGCTTTTAAAACTTCCATATATTCCTTTAGCAACAATGCTTCAAGCAAACTACTACCTACTCTGGATACAGATAGATAGTATATATATATATATATATATATATATATATATATATATATATTTATATATATATAAGGTATGAAAATATATATGACAATTAAATACACAGAATATTCTACGTTTCATTCTCGTGAGAATTCGTCAGGCGTAGGTATAGGCCTGATGAATTCTCACGAGGATTGAAACGCGGAGTATTATGTGTAGCTTTATAGCTATCTATATTTTCATAACTTACTACCTAGATCTACCTATGTACTGAGCACTGTTGAAATAAATACTAATAAATTACGCATAAAATTATGTCATTCGTATTGCTGTGATTAAATGGAGTAATCATATATATATATATATATATATATATATATATATATATATATATATATATATACAGATAGATAGATAGATAGATAGACTTATATAAGCGGTACACACAGTGATTCTCATATAGACCTGGAAAAGGCTGGGCCGTAATTATAGAATTTCATACGAAGGTAGATGTTTTATTTAAGAGTGTTTTCATGTTGGTTTTATATCGGAATACGTTTGATAAGTATCGGAAATCGATAAGCGAATTAAGCCGATTAAAGGAGGATGTCCCGTTTTGATAAAAGCTAACATTTTTATATCAACATAACATCACAAGCGCATTTGAGAAGTTTTACAACCAGACAAGCAGAAAGGCCTTACCTATTAAATCAACAGTATATTATTTTGTAAGAAAGGGGCGCGTTCGAAATAACTGTTTCCTTTTAGAGCATAATTGAACTATGCTACTAAACTTTTACATTTTAAACGTTTAGTGAACGCATTATTTACAGATAATTTTATGAGATACACAGTAAATTCTCTACAGTGCAATGTAGCCTGCAATGTATTGTGGAGCAAGCCACTTCGGGGACGAATATCAAGCTTTTTCACGGTGCACTGCAGGGGTTCTTTAACTATAGCACCCAATCAATCGATTTGATTATAGAATGTGCGGTTTTTCCGATTTTGTTGAAATTAAATGTTTGTGATAGATGGTTGGTTGGTTGTTTTTGTTTTACGGCATATCAACCCTTTTCGGGTTATTTAATGCCGAATCCAAAGATTTTGAAAAAAAAATGTTTAATAGAATATATTTGTTGTTTTCAAGTCGGTTTCTATTTAACCCATAGTTGGGACCCTAACAGGTACTACCACTCCGGGTCAGAGTGGACCTGGGAGCAATGTTAATTAATGGGTGGCTCCACACTCCCCAAAGCCCGCAACTTAGGGCCTCACCACTGGATATAGTTTAAGGTCATATCCAAGACCCCCATTGAGGGATTTTTACCCTCTGCAGGGGAGCAGTCGGCGTATTCTAATGCCCCACCGACAGGGCCGTTTGCGATAGATGAACATTTGTCTATCCTAATTCAATTCGTGTCATAATCAGAGTCCTTCCTAATTTTTAACCAACTACGATATGACAATGAAATAGAGATCATTAATTTTAATTGAAAGTGACATAAAATTAAGTAAATGCCATTGGTTATTAATGAAAACACATGTTTTCGACTTTCTATCTTCGCTTTAATAACGGACAAGCATCACATACTTTAAAACTAATAGCGTTTATCATTCAAACACTAGCGTGCTTTAATATATGGTTAGGTCGTAGTTTTAGTCAGTATGCTTCAATTTAAAAGCTTCAACAAAATTTCAAACAATTATTACAGCTTATAGATCACGTTCTCAGCAATATTGTGAAAAAAATTTCAATTTTCGTTCAGTAAAACAAACGTTATGATGAATTTACTGGTGTTCAAAACCGTAAAAAAACGTAAGTAGGTGAGCGACGTTTTTATGACTGGTGTCCATAGCAACTATGTCGCTTCAGCGACTTCAGTTGCTACTAATTTATCGCTCTCGCGAAAAGAGAAGTAACAAGTGAAACAGAAATAATGAAAGGGAAATAATCGGGGGATTTTATTGGAAGCAGGCGAGTGCCGTACATTGTTATTACATATGTGTATTTTATGTTTATGGGGTCAAAAAAAATAGCCTGAAATTAAACAAAGAACAAGTGAATTTACTGGAAGCATGCAAAAAATCATGGACTACAATAGAAAAATGCGAGAATGAAAAGTAATATGGTTATGCTTAAACATTGAAAAATAAAGGACTAGTTGTTAAAACTGGAAAAGAAAGGGACAAGATATTCTAGTAAAAATATAATGCATTTATAACTTAAAATATTGCAGCATTTAGTATTTTTGTTCAATTTATAACATTATATTATCAATTCTAAGGCTGCAATATTTTATGTTATAAATGCATTATATTTTTACTAGAATATCCTCTCATTTTCTTTTCCAGTTTAAACAACTAGTCCTTTATTTTTCCATGTTTAAGTTTAACCATATTACTTTTCATGCTCGCATTTTGTTATTGTGATATAAATTGTTCGAGTTAGAAAAAGAATTCAAATGTAATTTCTCTTCGGTTAATTGGTTTAGTGGTGAGTCCGTACACACAAAAATATAAACATACACGCGTACACATCTGACTCTATATAACAGCTGTATTAAAAAATTCATAATGATCCGTGTATGAGTTTAGGAGTGCATTCTGTACGCACATATATATGCACATATGCAATTATGGGCGTAAATTTTACGTTATAAAATGACGGTATTGTAAAAATATTAATAATCGATTAATTAGTTTAGGAGTGAATTACATACACACAAAAATATAAACATATACATATACCTAACTTCATACATAGTTTTATACCAAAATTCATAATGATAGACGAATAAACAGTTAGACATTTCTCTCCTCAAAGATACCCGTCTACTTTTGTTTGTTTTTCTTTTCCTTACATTCATGATTCTGGTCTTTCTTAGCATTGTTTCTGGCTTTTAAAACTTCCATATATTCCTTTAGCAACAATGTTTCAAGCAAACTACTACCTACTCTTATATATATATATATCATTTAAGTAGTTTAGCAGTAAATCATGTATATATAAATATATAAACATATACACATAACCAACTTTATATAGATAGAGATTTCATCGCTATACGCATTTATTGGATAGAACTTGTGAATGTTTGTTTAATACTCTATTATAAAGTACACGCGGAAGACATCAAGTCTGCAATGTAAGGTTCAATTTACAAGGAGACACTGAAGTGTTCCTCGCGCCGCACCAATTGCTATAATTACTTGGACTGTTACTAAGACAATGTCGAATTTTTCACTCACACATTGAGTAACTAACAAATGTCGAGGCTATTAAAAAGCCTGACCGCAATTATTCGTTAATAACTGCCACAGACAAAAAACAGCAACCACAAATTGCAGTGGTTTATAATACATAACGTAGTATTGTACAGAGGATGTTTATAAATTGAGCATACGCCTTCGGCAATCAGTCCGACAGAATGGCTGGAAAATGGGGGTCACTCGGCCCCAAAGTCACCAGACCTGAAGCCATTGTTGCGATAGTTTATTTATTTTTAGTTGAGTCTTGATTTTGTGCTTTTTAATTTCTATAATCTGAAAATTTCTATTGAAGTAAATTCTTCAAGTTTCCTAGAGATCATTACACACACACACACACACACACACACACACGCATACACACATACACAAACACACGCATATATATATATATAAGTATCTATGTATATATGTATGTACTATTGTATAAAACTCACTTTTTGTGCGAGAAAGTTCCTTTCATATAGATTCCAAATAAGGTAATTTATATGTCTGGCAATGTTCTTATATATATATATTTTTACATAAATTTTGATTAGTATGGGAAATCGAAAAAATCCAATATTTAAAACAGCCTTCCTCTTTTAGATAAAAGAAAAAAAAATTGTACACCGGCTTATGTAACGTAAAAAATCTCCCAGTTAAAATTCTATACTTTTATATATAACAGAATATTAATTTGCTTTATTTTGTCGAACTCAAACATCAGCTGATGTGATAGTGTATGCGAAAATGAAATTTGATGAATGAAATTATTATTATTTTGTTTAATTTAAAAAAAAAATACGAATTAGTCCACGGTAATTATTCGTAGTAGTATACTATAATCAATATAGGATGGCTTCTATAATAACGCATATACAATCTGTAAAACTTAAAATATCATGTGTAAGCGTATTGTACGACCGGGCAACGCCGGGTGGCCAGCATGTTATTATCATTATTAAATGACACAGAACAGGATAGGCTCAGAGGATTAGACGAACTAAAAGAAATTTAAAGTGACCAACTAATAGTGCAGTCCAGTATATAACAACAACAACAACAACAACAACTCATACTACTACTATTAATAATTATAATATAGGCTCCTCCAGTCTTTGGCAGACTATAGATACCTACCGTAGATATGTCTGCCAGTGAACTTTTTTGTGGCAGTAGGTGCGCAATCTCCAAGCACATCTCTGCTGGGTCGACATTATATAATACCAGTGGCAAGTGAAGTGTATGTTCAGGACGACTGGAAACAAATGCTGAGATAAGTGTAGAGCACATACAGCTGCTAGAATTCCCAAATGATCACCCATCTGGTAATAACCAGGCTCAACATTGCTTAACTTCGGTCATCTGATGAGAACCGGTGTGTCAACGTGATTATGCCGTATATAATATTAATAATAACAAGGTCTTGGACAACAGCATGTTCTTTTCATTGTTTTGACTCTCAAGTCTGTATCCGTTGATATCCTATATGCTTGTATAATGTGTGATGTGGTTCTATGTTGATTAATTTTGTCTAACTGTGTCGGATATATACTCGAGAGTCAAAACAATGAAAAGAATGTGCTGATGTCACAGCCGTAATAATAACAATCATAATGATAACAGTATCAGTTCCGAAAAAAAAGAAAAAAGAAAAAAGAAATGAGAATAACAGGAAAGATTGAAACCGAACAACGAATGAGAATGATGGAAGTTACCGAAATATTACGGAAAATACTTCAATCCGAAACATGCTTTTACACCAGCCACATGCTTAGCCTCGCCAGATAAATGAATAAAGACACACAGTTAAACATCTTATGTTAATAGCGTCAGTTGATATCACACAAACTTGTCATGAAATGTCAAAGAGGATGAAAAGACCCCCAATGGTACACGCACCACTGAAATGATGCGAGAATAGTTGAATCTTTAGGAGTGTTCATTTTTACTCAAATTCCAGCGAAAATTAATATTCGCTGCAGGCAAGATATTGATGGTAAATGGCTGTAAGGATTACGCCAGATTTTCGAGGGTTATCGAAATAGGTGAACTGTGCTCGAAATCTTAGTAGCATTTTTGTAAGTTTGATTCCAGGAAAAGCACAGACAATCTTCAGAGGGGAAAATAATAATAATAATAATAATAATAATAAAAATAATAAAAATAATAAAAATAATTATAATAATTATAATAATAATAATAATAATAATAATAATAATAATAATAATAATAATAATAATAATAATAAGCAAGATTTAGACGATATAGATATAAATCTGAACAATGCAAACAAAACAGAACATTTGAAACTAATGAACGCCAATTCTACCAAAATGTGACCGGAGGAAAAACAAAAAACAGAACAGCCAAATGCGACAGAAACAAAACTCTACTGGAGTAGCATATGGGAGGAGTGACGAGATCACAATAAAAATGCCGAATGGCTGAAAGACATGAAAGAAGAGTTATAACAAATCGAAGAAATAAACAATGAAGGAATCAGCAAGGAAACCCTAAAGAAAACCATAGTAAAAATGGCAAACTGGAGAGCACCAGGGCACGACGGAATACATGCATACTGGTTCAAAATATTCACAACTTTACACGAAAAGCTAGCCCAAAAGCTGAGAAGTAAACGTGCCAGACTGGATGACAAAAGGTAGAACCACACTGCTACAGAAGGACACGGAGAAAAGAACCGTACCCAGCAATTATAGGTCAATCACGTACCTACCCACCATGTGGAAGATACTGACAGCACAACTGAGGGAACAAATCTACCACTCACTGAATAACCGTGGACTCATCTCCGTGGAACAGAAAGGATGCCAAAAAGGGAAAAGACGAACACATGATCTGCTATATGTTGATCAAAATATCCTAAAGGAGGTAAAAAGGAGAAAGAACAATTTAGCCATGGCATGGATCGACTACAAAAAAGCGTACGACAGTATCCCCCAAGCATGGATAATAGAATGCCTAAAAATGTATAAAATACCAAGCGGGATCGCCAATGTAATAGAAAATGCAATGAAAACATGGAGACTGGAACTGACAGCTGATGGATAATACATAACAGAAATTAACAAAGAGGCATCTTCCAAGGAAACTTACAATCACCATAGCCATGATGCCCTTGAACAGTATTTTGAGAAAGTGCCAAGCAGGATACAAGTTCCCCAATACAGAGGAAAAAATGAACCACCTGGTGTACATGGACGATCTGAAACTTTTTGCAAGGGCCAAAAAGGAGCAGGAGACACTAATTAACACTACCAGGCTCTTCAGCCAAAATATCCAAATGGAATTTTGCATGGAAAAGTGCGCACTACTAGTTATAAAAAAAGAGAAACTGGAAACGACAGAAGGCATGGAACTACATAACCACACAGAAATAAGGGCACTAGAGGAACAAGACGACTATAAATACTTGGGAATTCTGGAAGCGGACACCATCAGACCAACAGAAATGGAAGAGAAAATTGGAAAGGAATACCTCAGCAGAACAAGAAAACTCCTGGAAACGGAATTATATAGTAGAACCCTAATAACAGGTATAAATACATGGGCAATATCACTAGTCAGATACTCTGGATCGTTTATAGGGTGGACAAAAGAAGAACTGAGAGAGCTCGACCAGAAATGGAGGAAACTCATGGCCATGCATAATGCACTACACCCAAAGGACGAAATTGACAGACTCTATGTGAAAAGGAAAGACAGCGGGAGAGGACTGATCTGTATAGAAGACTGTGTGAAGGACACGAAAAAAAAAGAACTATAAAAATACATAATCCAAAACACTGAAAGGATAATTATGGCGGCGAGAGACATGGAGAAAACCAACAAAAAAGAAAACAGAAAGACAGATGACAAAACGAGAAAAGAGAAATGGGAAGAGAAACAACTCCACGGACGATTCATAAGAATGACAAAAGATGAGAATAACGAAAACATCTAGACATGGATGCAAAAAGGACATATAAACCGAGAAACTTAATCTCTAATAACTGCAGCACAAGATAACTCGATAAGAACCAACTATATCAAAGCAAGGATCGTTAAACCACACGAAAAAAAGCAAATACAGACTCTGTGGACAAAGAGAGGAAACGATAAAGCATATAGTAAGTGAATACAGCAAACTGGCCCAAAAGGAATACAAAAACAGGCATAATCAAGTGGGGAGGGCGGTGCACTGGGAATTGCGCAAACGGCTGCATTTTGAGCGTACAGATAAATGATACAAGCATAAACCCGCAACAGCACTCGAAAACGAGAACGACAAAATCCTATGGGACAGAGACATACAGACGGACAAACACATCCAAGCAAGAAGACCAGATGTCGTAATAATTAACAAGAAAGAAAAATCCTGTCAAATCGTAGACTTTGCTGCCCCAGCTGACCACAGGGTAAGTATGAAAGTAAAGGAGAAATGAAGCAAATACAAACAGCTAGCCAGAAACTTAAAAGGGATTTGCATGATGAAGAAAATCAAAATACTATCGATAATAGTAGGAGCACTAGGAACAATTCCAAAAAACTTCGAAAAAAGAATGGCAGAAATTGGAATCGGAGGAATAACTGCAAAAGTACAACGACTAACGATAATGAAAGCGATTGAAATATTGAATGCGTGAATAATAAAAGAAGACAATATAACGAAAAAGTATTACAAGGAACGAAGAACACCGAAGCTGCATATCTACAAGTTCTACACGCCTATCATGCACCCCTCCATGGTTTCACCACCGCCCCCTGCAATAGAAAAGTGATACCAAAGAGCGTAGAAGGTCAAGGACGATGGAAAGACCGAGGAGTGAGCACTGGTCAGACCTCCGCTGGACAAGTGCGAAGAGAACTGAGTTCTTGGGAGGGCTTAGTGTCACTCAAATTCCAGTATAAACCAATGACCACTGCCAGCGAGAAATCAATGCTAAGAGGCTGTTGCGATGATGCAAATTTATTTGTAAATGCTATCGAAGGATTAGGAGGAGAGAGCTGGACGTTTGGGGAGCCTTGTTGTCACTCAGCTTCCAGAGAACACCACAGGTCGTTTGTTGACTTGTGTGAAAGCACCATGTGAGCCAATAATAATAATAATAATAATAATAATAATAATAATAATAATAATAATAATAATAATAATAATTCTGATTTCGTTTTTCAACGTCTCTCTGGAAAGGGATGGGATTCATTTCCAGAGGATTTCCCTTAATCCCGGCTTCAAAGCAGGGGCTTCAAAACATCGTGGATTTTTAGTGTTTTCAATTGTTCTTCCAGATGACTCGATATTAGTCCTCGTGTACCAACTACGACCGGGATTATTTGTGTTTTTACCCCGTGTATACGCCATATCTCCACGGCCAATGGAGCATAATTGCCCCACTTCTCATTCTCCTTCTCTCTCACATTCCTGTCCCAAGGTACTGAAAAGTCTACAATCTGCCAGATTTTTAGACCTTGTCATGACAACCAAATCCGGACGATTATGTTCCAATTGCTTGGTCGTTATGACACCTTGGTCCCACCATACTTCTACCTTGCCATCCTCACTTGTTCTCAATTCATCAGGCTCCTCCTCAAACCATTTTCCAGCACACTTCACCCCAACCCTCTTACACACCTCCCAATATATCTTGAGTCCTATACGATCGTGTCTTTTGCGGTACTCTCTCTGGGCCAGTCCACCACACTCTGCTTCAAGGTGCGCAATTGACTCTAAGGTCTTACCACAAATCCGGCATTCTGCAGCAACTTCCTCTCCTAGAACCACTTTTTTGAACAATATTGTCTTTAATGCCTGGTCTTGTGCTGCACAAACAAACGCTTCAGTACTCTTAGCCAGATACCCAGGTCTAAGCCATTGCCATGATCTTTCATCAGCCACTTCTGCTATATCCTGGAAGAACCTTCCATGCATTTTCTTATTAGCCAGTTCCTCTTTCTCTATCAATACGTTTCACATAATCAGCCTTGGTCTCATATACTTCTACTTCATATGCCACAACCTTACGCATCCACTCCTCACTTCTAATCACATGCTCCTTCAACGATATCTCTTCGGTTCTAACACAATCTTTTACACTTTTCAATCCTACTACTAATACTACTACTACTACTACTACTACTACTACTACTAATAATAATAATAATAATAATAATAATAATAATAATAATAATAATAATAATAATAATCAAAAACAGGCATGACCAAGTGGGGAGGGTGGTACACTGGGAATTGTGTAAACGCCCTCATTTTAAACGTACAAACAAATGGTACAAGCATAAACCTGCAACAGCACTCGAAAACGAGCACCACAAAATTCTATGGGACATGGACATACAGACGGACAAACACATCCAAGCAAGAAGACTAGATGTCGTAATAATTTACAAGAAAGAAAAATCCTGTCAAATCGTGGATTTTGCAGTCCCAGCTGATCACAGGGTAAGTATGAAAGAAAAGGAGAAACGAAGCAAATACACAGAGCTAGCCAGAGAGTTAAAAAGGATTTGGATGATGAAGAAAGTCCAGATAGTACCGATAATAGTAGAAGCACTAGGAATAATTCCAAAAAACTTCGAAAAAGGAATGGCAGAAATTAGAATCAGATGAATAACTGCAAAAGTACAACGACTAACGATAATGAAAACGACTGAAATATTAAGGAAAACCCTTGAATGCGGGAATAATACAAGACAATACAACGAATAAGCGTTACAGGGAATGAAGAACACCGAAACTGCATATTTACAAGTTCTACACCCCCATCATGCATCCCCCCCAATTGTTTCATCACCGATCCCCCCCCCAAAAAAAATGATATCGAAGGACCGAGAAGAGTCAATAAGGACTGAAAGACCGAGGAACGGGCGCCAACCAGACCTCGGCTGGACAAGCGCAAAGAGAACTGGGACCTTGGGGAGGCTGAATGCCACTCAGATTCCAGTATAAACCAATGGCCACTACCAGCGAGAAATCAATGGTAAGCGGCTGTTGCGATGATGCAAATTCATTTGCGAATGCTATCGAAGGAGGTGGAGAGGGCTGGACGTCTGGGGAGACTGTTTGTCACTCAGCTTCCAGAGAATACCACAGGTTTCCAATCAGATCGTTTGTTGACTTGTGCGAAAGCTCCATGTGAGCCAACATTAATAATAATAATAATAATAATAATAATAATAATAATAATAATAATAATAATAATAATAATAATAATAAATATATCTTTATTCATCATACGAACGAATTGTATTTGTGGAGGTTCCTTCCTCGGCATTTTTATCAAGACAATATCTCTAGATGACTACCGGTAAGGAGCGCTTCACATGGTCCTAGAGGTTGTTTAGCCCCGTCAGACGTCAAACTGGTATTTCGTTACCACGGGGGTGTGTTTATGGTTGTAACCGACCAGTATTTTTATCGAGACACAAGCTGTAGAAAATTGTCGGTCTAGTCTCAAAGCTCTTTCTACCACAAACCAATACAAACGCCAAATATCCTCGACGATCACGACGACGACAATGCGCACACTGAAATATATTTATACGTAAATAAATATAAGCAAATCAAACACATACGGTATACCCGTCGAGGAATCCTTTTTTCAAACCTTGGACGAAATTCAAACAATAAAACCAAGTATTCTCGACGACGACGACGACGACGACGACGATGCATACATTTAAACATTTATACGTAAATAAATATAAACAACTCCAAATTCTTATGATGATCACAAATACAAATGAATTGAATCTAGGGAAGGGTGAACATTTCGTGCAGAACTCCGAGCCCTGCGGGCCAGAAGTTAAAACAGGCATCACTTCTGTCACTAGTATCAAGTTTGCCTAAATCAAAATGTCAATTATTACACTGGTAAAAAATCGGCGAACAAGTTTTTTGATGTGAAAAGAAATTGGAACAAGATAGAACAGATGTTTGCAGTGGAATGTAAACAGAACGGAATTGGATGGTCATACAAGAAGAATAGTAAAGGTGTACTGGGAAGAAATGACAGAAAATAATATGATGAATCAGATATGACTGATACTTAGAAAAGGATGGCTTACGCTAGATGAAATGGAATCAATCAAAAGGAGGATAGTAAACAGCCAATTGTACAGTGCAACAGCCAGTGGCATTGACTTTGCTGAAATCTTGCTTGAATCTGATTCCGTAAAAACTATATCAGAAATGTCTCAAGTGTGCCAAGAGATAGAAGAAGAAGAAGGTAAAATGATACTATGGGAATAATAGATTATGATATAGCTCAAAAGGAAAAGGATAGCTTACTTAGTAAGAGGGAGTTTCCAGTATTGAAATAACAGAGAATTAATTAAATTTGCTAAATAGACTGAAAAAAAATAATGAGACGTTGTGAAAAAGGAAACATCTTTTTGACCAGGCCAAGTTAAGGAATGCGACAAATAAATTTAACAGTATAATGAATAATGGTCACCGTAGAGCATAACCGATGCCAGAGATACTTTGCAGGCAAGACTTATATTGGTTGGTAAGATGATATATGGCGAAAAAAAAATAAACTAGAAAACAGATTAATATTGGGGAATGAGAATAGAAGGTGACCTGAAGGGATTAGAGAAAGATCTAGATCGAATTCAGGCATAGTTCAAAGGACAGTAAAAATACAAAAAGGGGAAAAAGTAGAACCGGATAGACGATACAAACTAAAAGGCAATGTGTCGAATACCACTATGGAAGAGATAAAGTAGCAAAGCCTGCCAGAAGTTAAGCGTTTAACAAGTTATTCAAAACAAACCAGTCCAGGTTTTTTTAAAGAAATCCTGAAGGAGATAAAACCAAATCAGTGGCCCCTAACTCTCAAGAAGCTACAAAATTTTAATCAAGTACATGGTCAAGAGGGTCTTCCCACGAGTACATGGTCAAGAGAGTCTTCCCACAAGTACATGGTCAAGAGAGTCTTCCCACAAGTACATGGTCAAGAGAGTCTTCCCACAAGTACATGGTCAAGAGGGTCTTCCCACAAGTACATGGTCAAGAGAGTTTTCCCACAAGTACATGGTCAAGAGAGTATTCCCACAAGTACATGGTCAAGAGGGTCTTCCCACAAGTACATGGTCAAGAGGGTCTTCCCACAAGTACATGGTCAAGAAGGTCTTCCCACAAGTACATGGTCAAGAGAGTCTTCCCACAAGTACATGGTCAAGAGGGTCTTCCCACAAGTACATGGTCAAGAGAGTCTTCCCACAAGTACATGGTCAAGAGAGTCTTCCCACTTGGGCGCTATAGAAAGTGAAAGTATGGAAGGTCATAAACAAGAGGATATTCACATTTCTGTTGAAAGTTTGAGAAAACAAATGAATTTCATGCTTAAGTGGAAAGGACTCACACTTGATGGATTTCATGAGTATTGGTTACTATCTTTCACTGATTTCCATCTTTCACGGGAATCCATGAGATGCTTGATGTTTATTTGGATGATTGTGTCAAGTTGTGCCAGATACCAGAGTGGCTTGCAGTGGAAAGAACTATTCTAATAATTAACCTTCCTGCTAAAGAGCGAGATGTTAAAAATTATAGGTCAATTGTTTGCTTGAATTTGCTTTGGAACACACTGACAGGAACAATCAGTTCAAAAGAATATATTATTGTAGTAAATGGTTCATTATCAATGGAAGAAAAAAGCGGAGGAAAAGGCGTTCAAGAACAAAAGAACAATGCAAAACTGGTAAATAGACATACACAGTAAATCTTGGACAAATATGGTAAAATAGTCAAAAAAATGGAGTGTTTTTATTAGCCCTAAAAGAGCCCCTAGGACACTTCCAAGAGTTACCGCGAAGTATAGAACCACGAAAATTATATGGAAATCATTTAATTACAACGGTACAGAAAGTTTTATAAAAGTCCAAGTCATCAACCTTTTTTTATTAAGCACAAAAGTGCCATTTTAACACGAAAGGCACCCCTAGGAAGGCAACCGGAGTTTTACAGGAGAATCCGATTTGCTACTTTCTTACTCATACCATGTTTAATGTTTGTACAAAATTTAAAAAAAATCCAAGGCGCAGTTATTGAGAAAAGTGCGGACAGACGAACGGAGGAGCGGAGGAACGGAGAAACAGTCAACGCTGAATGTACAGGTTCATCCTCCCTTTGTTGGGGGACCCCATCCCCAAAGCCTCTTATGCAAATACCCAAAGACAGGAATATACATCTTATCCTTTAATAAGTAAGAACACTTATTTAATAATCTAAGCAACATTTTGCCTTTCTTATGAATGCGGAATAATTGGTGTTTTTTTATCAAGCAAGCACCAAACAATGTCCTATCGATACAATGTTGCATCCATGGTTCTGTTTTATAATTAATTTAATGAAATATGTTTCGACGAACTAGTAGCACTTTAACAACATAATCACCTCCGACAAGCAGCACAATCTCATCCCTTCGCCTTAGAGGTCTCGATATGCTAAAAAGCTTTCAACTCTAATACTTCATTCCCTCGATCGACATTAGAATTTCCTCTTTAAGTCTGAGAACAAAAAAAATACCGGAATATCCCATTAAAGTTGTCTAGACATTGTTTTGCATGTCAGAATCCTAGTTTTATAGGATGTCGGCTTTTCAAATCTCACTTTCGCGACATTTCGTCACATCTTTTCGCGGGATGAAAAGAGAAAAATAACATGTCCGACCCATTTTAGAAATGGCTCCTTTTTTCTTCTTGCGGCGCATATTGCGCTCCATACTTCAGAGCCGATAGAACACCTGCTTTTATCAAATGGTCGCACTTTTTTTATAATGACCAGGTTGAATGTCGCTTAACAATGTCATCTAATAGGAAGCCGGTGTCAATGTGATTACGCTGCATATCTAATTAGAGGAAAATAAATAATCACAGCAAACATTTCAGTGGGTTATAAATAGAGCTATAACAACAGAATATTATTATCATTGTTTTGACTCTCGAGTATATATCCGATACAGTTAGACACAGTTAATCAACCGAGAACCACATCACTCAATATAAAAGCATATAAGATATCAACGGATACACACTCGGGATTCAAAACAATGAAAATAATATGCTGTTGTCCTAGCCTTAGTTATAATAAAAACTAGCTTTGAGCATCGCCTGCTCTTGGTAGACCTAGTAGGTCCACGCTGTTAAGATGCTTTAATTTTAACTACCTGAGGGGACTTAATATTCGAATTCCGATATGGTGGCCTAGGACTATGGTTGTCGGGGACTGAATCGCTTGTACACATATATTTGAAAATGTGTATTTCTTTGTCCGGATTTCAAGATGCATCAAACTTGATTAGAAAAGGTAATTTTTTTAAAACAATTAAACCAGAAAGAAAATACGGTGAAGAATAGAAGAAAAGACAAGTGAAGTATACATTGTCCCCCGTGAGTGCACAGTGGCCAATGCATATAAAGTTCAGCATCCCCTCCCCCATTTGGCCCCAAAAGTCCCCAAAGGACGCGAAATCCTGGTGAAAATTAACAAACGGTGCAGGTTTGGCCTTA
>NC_136516.1:50428676-50516176 GCF_053919585.1 Euprymna scolopes
AAGTACGTCCAAGGATGGAATAATGTTGCCATATCTGGGCAGGAGCTGTTAAAAATAGCCTATCCTGCCTTGACAGAGTACAAAATAGACTTCGTGGCTTAGTGGGGGATGCCCTTTTCTCTACCCTGCAACCTCTCTCCCACAGAAGAGACGTTGCGAGCCTATCCTTGTTTTATCGTTATTTCCATGGAAGGTGCTCGTCTGAACTCCAATCTCTGGTCCCCCCTCGCCAATCTTTCACGAAAAACACCCGTCTAGCTGAATCCACCGTGAAAAATTTCCCCCACTTTATATCTGTGCCTAAATCAAAACGCGGATTCCATGAACAAAGCTTCTTTCTTAGAACTGCACGACTGTGGAACTCTGTTCCGTCTGCCTGCTTCCCTTCGGACTACAACTTGGTTGTCTTCAAGTCCAACGTTAACAAATTCCTAATGAACCGCCCCCTTAAGTAAACACTTCATCAAATCTCCACACTGACGTAATGTACTTGCAATAACCCTTATCCCTGAGTGCCTTCCGGGCCTTGATAAGTGGTGATCACTGTGTAAAAAAAAAACTATGCATAAAATCAACTAAACTATTATGTGAAATGTAAAGAGCGTGATAGATGGACGTTAAGAGTTGCTTTACTTGGGGAGTTAATTGCGAATTATGAGATATTTTTTTATTACTTGACTCAATCCCATATCAAAATAATATGCCATATATTTTTTGTGATCATAAGATCTTATGAAAAGAGACGTTGATGAACATTACATGTATTACCTAAACAAAAAAAGCAGTTCGCGTTTGTACGTACGTTATCACATTTCACAAGCCTAAAAGGAAGAGATCATTTCATCAGCAATTATAATGATTGCCGACTTATTTGATGTCGTTTAAGTAAGAAAATCCCATTCAAGTATTTTTTAAAAATCGAATTCTATCTTCTTGTCGACTGAAGCAGTACAATCCTTACTTAAATATAAAATATACTCTGTGTGTGTATGTCTGTCTGTAAGAGAGAGGGGCATCCCTATGGATTCCAAACAAGCTGAGCTGATAATTTTGAAATTTCACGCGACGTACATTATCTGAGGGTGTTCTTATTTTTTGTTTATCAAAATGCTTCCAATAAATATCGGAAATTGATAATCGATAAAAAAAATCTGATTTAAGAATGAATATTCCGATTATAAACAAACACTCTTAAAAATCCTGCTATCACATGTGCATTTCAAAAATGCACACACAGAAAGACGCGACGTATAAAATAAACAGAAGTTTCTTTGATAAAAAAGTGGCGCTTAGAAAATGAATGTTTCTTAGTAGAACACAATCGAACCATTAAATTTAACTTTCGGATTTCAAACTTTACGTCATACCATTATATAAATAAAACTTTATGTAATCGACAGTAGATTAACAATAATGTCATGTAGACTACAATATCTTATTAACTAATTTATTACGAGGGTTCATTTGAATATTCTTTTCAGTGCACTGCAGAGATTTTCCGTCGAGTACGCTTACAACAAAAGTATTGGAATTGTGAAATTTTCATTCAACTTCATTTAATCTCCGATAAAATCAGGATTATCTATAATATAAAGCCGAATGTGTGTGCATGTGTGTGTGGGGGGGTCTAGTCACGAATAGATTTCTATATAGTTAACTATTTAAAAAAAAACTGATTACATATAATGATAGATGTATCGAGACACGGGAATGCATATGTTTGATCTGGCAGAACGGTGGTTTATAAAAATTGTTGGGTCTGCGTTCGCGCCTGGTCCACAAAGTATGAATGAAAAAATAAAGAAAATAAAAAAATAAAAAAAACACGTTTACAAGTGTTTTTGATATAGATGCACATAAGAATACTTTGATAAGTATGCTTTAACTTAAATAGGGATGGTATAATAAAAATTATGGGGTCTGCGTTCGCGCCTGACCTCCATAGAATAGAAATAGGCACACACATTTATAAAGACTTTTCATATCTATCTGCGTAAACACAGAACTGTCAAAAGCATAAATGTCAAACTCTCGGTCTATCTATATATCAAATCCCCTCTTATTGTGAATTACATGCCGTTGGCTATTATATATATATATATATATAGAACTGTGTCAGCTCTCTTTATATATACCTGTCTATATCTCACCAATGTCTCCATCTCCCAACAATATGAACACTCCTAAACTGTCTCTATATCTCTTCAATGTCTATTATATATATATATATATATACAACTGTCTCTCTCTTACTAAGAATCTCACAAGCAAGAACACTAAAAAAGAACTCACGTAACATATGCTCACATTTAGTACCTTTAAAATACCACCCATTTTGCAACATATATATATATATATATATATATATATATATATATGCATATATGTATATACTAGCATTTCGGTCCGGCGTTTCCCGGATGTTTGGATGTGGATGTTGAGCAAAATAAAAGTGATAGTAGGAAGGCAGGCTCGAACCCTTAGCGCGAAGGAGGAAAAGAACGGGAAAAAAACTGACGTATTTGCTGTTACGACCACCGCCAAACAGGAAGTGATTTATTTTTAAATTAAAGCTAGACAATCGAAAGGAGGGGATGGATTTAAAAAAATATCGACGAAAAAGCGACACCCCCTGTAGAAAACTGCCCAGTTGAAGGTGAAGATATTAATGTTTTTAGCCAATTTTTCGATATTTGTCGTCTGAAAGGTCGAATTTTAAAACGACACTGATCTTGTAAAAAACCGTCGCCTCTGTCGAAAGGTTTAGGCAGACATGCAAACATGCATATATACATACACATATTTATATATTGGTAACAACAATTTTCGACCCAAACCCATAAAACGCTTACCCTGTCTCTGAATACCATTTATGTAAAATTTCAAATGTTTAGACCAGAAATTGTCTGAGTAATTTGGTAGAGACCGCAGAGGTCAATTTTTTAAAAACTTTTACCCCTATTATGACCCCTTAATATTTATTGTTTGGGGCTGAAATCAAGTTATTAAGTTAGATCCATGTCAAAGGAACGTATATCATCAAATTTCAAGTGTTTAGACCCAAAATTGTCGGAGGAGTTTGATAGAGTTCTTAAAGGTCAAATCGTTGAACTTTGACCCCATAACACCCAAATTTCTGGCTGAAAACAGATCACAAAGATTTTCCCAAATCTCAGTACCCTGTATATCAAATTTCGAGTCTGTAGACTAAAAATTGACAGAGTTATTGCGTAGGCAAATGCACACAGACAGACACACAGACACACATACAGACACACATACAGACACGTTCACTTTTACATATATATATATATATATATATATATATATATATATATATATATATATATATATATATAATGGACTCTCCCGTCGATCCCAACGAACAAGGTTCCGCCACAACACCTAAGTTATTCGGAAATCCACACAGATGATTTGTTTATGATGGTGAAGGTTTTGTGTGGAACCATCCCCACTTTGTGATATTACTACTAAACTCCGTCGGTGCAAATAACTGTCACTGGACAGAGTATACAGTAGAACGCAGGATTTTACATCAGAGTTTCCTTCTCCTAGATGAATGAATGAACTAAGACTGGAGGTGCATCTCTCCCAGTGAATTAATGCGTATCCAGATACGGACCTGGAAATGTCTCCGAATGTCTCTCTCTCTCTCTCTCTCTCTCTCTCTCTCTCTCTCTCTCTCTCTATATATATATATATATATATATATATATATATATATATATATATATATATATATATATATATATATATATATATATATATATATATATATATATATATATATACATATATATATATATGTATATATATACACACATATATATATATATATATATATATATGGGGGGTGCGTGTGTGTATGTGTATGTGTATGTGTGTGTATTCGTGTTTACGTTTACGTGTGTATTTGCGCGTCCTCCTATTTTGCAATAGGATTGAAAAATGGGCGATTTCACTGATTTCGATAACATTAAAAGTGTGGTGTGGAATATGCATTGATCCTCATCGCATCCATTGCAACGCAGGGTCTCCCTAGTAGTTTTCAATTAGTGCTATTTTAAAGTGTGATAAACAGTTTATTGAATGTAGGCATATTTTCTTTTTCGTACTGTAAAACTAATAATTGCTTAAACAAAATTTTGCTATGATTTGTAATATATAAATAAATAAATAAAAAGAAGATATATCTTTTTCTTTCGTTCAAGAATATTTAGCAGACAATGACAAATACCTTTACGGATAAAGAATCACTTTTTTATACTATCTACTCTCATGAAGAACATGGATGAAACACCGTTGTCATGTTTGGACTGGCAGATATCTGCCCCATGAGAGGATTCTCGATGAAGTACAGAAAATAGCTGTAATATTATTGGCTTCAACATAAAGAGGGCATTCAATTGTTTTTCTGAGAATTTTACGGTCAACGGAGAAAAAAGGTCAAATACCTAGTATTTTAATGCAATGTTTTGAATATAATAAACTAGTTATGACCAAAGTTTAATTTCATTCGGACAAAACACTAAGAAACGAGGCCTAATTAGAGTTGGACCCCGTTTTTTTTTTTTTTTTGGTCACCCTGTATATTCTCTTCAGGAACCTCTCTATTATAAACGTCATTTTGCTAGCGTTTGCTTTTCTTTAAATAGCATTAAAGCATGTGTCCTCAGAGTGTCTTGTTTTCTTTGTTTGACTTTTTAGTTTCCATTAATGCGCTTTTTTGCTAGCTTGCTCTGATACGGCTTCTGATACCAGTATCTTCGAAGAATTTCAGACTTTCAAAAGTCTTTTCCTTCTGACTGGTTTCTTTTTACATATAACCATAGTAACTTCAAGACTCAGGTCAACAGGTAGATTGTTAGCTCTTTACATCAAATGGTTTTATGTCTTGTCTGGGGCGATTTTATAGACAATTATTTTTTTCAAAAGGAATATAATTATTGACAATAAACTGTGTATATTTATGTAGAAAGGTTATTTATCTCCCTCCCACGGGGGGTAGCCGTAAAAAAATAACGCCAGCAAGTGGAAAGGAAGAGCTGACACTCTAGTCTGCAAAAAATACCTGAGTAGACCCCATCCGTATTCTTTTGTACGGGTGCTCAAGGCGATTATTAATAAACAATGTTCTCAATGGGAAAACTTCACAGGACAAACAACATACCGCTATCAACAGAGCAAAAGACATTTAAAAAATAGCCTACAGTTTGTTGACTTGGGTGCTGAAGGAAACCCACTCATGTTGAAGAAAGCATAATAATATTATATTCAAACGCGTTGATTAAATGGATGTTTCTTTAAAGAACACTCAATCATACTGCAAGATGGCTGGGACTATTTTATTAACATTAATTCTATCCTTAAAGACATTTTCTCTATCCCTCTCTCCTTAAACACTTTTCTTCAGATGAAGCAATTATTTCTCTTCGCAAATCTACTAGCAAAATAGGTATGGAGTACTGTTGTCATATTTATACCGGTGTATCTTTGTCCCATTTTTGTGTTCCTGATAAAGTGCAGAAACGCATATGTAATTTGATTGGCGTCATATCTTTCTCATGGACATAACGTTGCTAGTCTCAGTATTTTCTTTAAAACTATAAACACACTTGGTTATCAGACGAATCAAACACTGCCTCTGTGATATACGAGCAAGATTGCTGGTTAACTATACTATGTATTAGAAAATGCAAAAATCGTTTTGCATAAATACAAACACATTCTCAGCAGCATTAATTGAAAAATAGTTTTCCTTTTTTTACTTTAAAATAAACCTATAAAATACATTTTATATGATAATTTTGTGGCATATTCTTTTTAGAATTACCTGAATTATTCCCTACATTCTTTGGTCTAGTTTGTTCGACTTATTAATCTAATCTTTTGAACGGATTTTTATTCTAATAGCTCCTTTCTAAGATTATTTCTTCAGATTAACTGTTATCCTTTAAATTATAGGCTTAGTATTTTCTAGACTAAGGTCAATAGACATCGCTTTTCTTTGTGATAATTATTTCTCATTCCTCTTAGGTCTTTATATCAATTGACTCATGCACTAACTGGAACGATTTCCATACAAAATAACACTGACTCCAAAAGACATCTTATGATTGACAGCAAATCATCTTGAGTTGGAAGCCCTGTTTAGTTTGAAAAGAGTTTCCGATAGTAGTTATTCTAAACAAGTCCTGGAGATGACGAATTCTCAGTGTACAGCTTTTCTGTACACGTTCCGAATTTTAAAATGTAGCAGCCAAAGTGCAAGAGGACTCTTCTCGTGTTGACACGAAGAAAACATGCAACGTTGCTAAAAGGTTTAATTTTTATGGAGCAATTCTGATTTATGATTGGTTGCTAGCAAAATGTGAATTGATTTGATTCGTCAGTTCCTAACGGCAGCGTTTACAAATGGAATATCCTATTTGTGAGGGACATACCCCATTATGATTCAAACATATTGTAACAAAAGATTGATGTAGAAATTATTTTTTATCTCCCTCCCGCGTCAGTATGATATGACACAAAATCGAAAAGTTGGATTGAAGAACAAACATTCTAGAGAATGAGCATATTGGCTTGCAAAAAAAAATATCTTGGTAGCCCCTTTGGCATTCCCCCAGCATGGGCGCTTCAGACAATCTATATATCTATAAAAGTGAACGTGTCTGTGTGTCTGTGTGTCTGTCTGTCTGTGTACATTCCCCTACGCAATAACTCTGTCAATTTTTAGTCTATAGACTCGAAATTTGAAATACCGGGTACTGAGATTTGGGAAAATCGATGTGACGGGTGTCAGCTAGAAATTTGGCTGTTAAGGGGTAAAATTTCAACGATTTGACCTTTAGAACTCTACCAAACTCCTCCAACAATTTTGGGTCTAGACACTTGAAATTTTAGATATAGGTTCCTTGAACATAGATCTAACTTAATAAAGTGATTTGGGTCCGAAACAATAAATTTTAAGGGATAATAATAGGGGTCAAAGTTTAAAAAAATTAACCATTTTTTTGTTTTTTTTTTTGCTTTTTTTGCACAGCATACACATCCAAACACCCGAGCAAGGAGTCAAAGTTCAACGATTTGACCTTTGAGAATTCTACCAAACTCATCCGGCAATTGTGGGTCTAAACACTTGAAATTTTAGATATAGGTTCCTTGGACATGGATATAACTTAATAACTTGATTTGAGTCCAAAACAATAAATGTTAAGGGGACATAATAGGGGTCAAAGTTTAAAAAAATTGACCGCTTTTTCTTTTTCTTTTTTTTTTCTCAACATACACCTCCAAACACCCGGGCAACGCCGGGCTGAAATGCTAGTTAGCAATAAACTAAGCTCTTTTAAAAGGGAGGTGGCAAATACTTAAAGAGTCGATGCCTCCGTTCAGTCTCAAGAAACCTACAAATACCCTCGGTAAGAGTAGCTGCACGTGAAATTGTGAGGCAATGGTTGCGCAAGCACCGATCCCACCTCTCCTGAATCGGCACTGCTTGAGTCCAGTGGCAAGGAGAAGTGATGGGCGACTGGAAACAATACCGAGGTAAGCGCTGAACACATACAGCACCTTAAATTCCCAAATTGTCACCCATTTTAATACTGACCAGACACAACGTTGCTTAATCTCAGCAGTATAACGGGAACCGGTGTTTCGACATGAATTATGCCGTATATAATGTGGACCTTCTTGAACAGGATAGGGTCATTAAAAATCCGCAGTCCACAGAAAATAGCTATTTTAAGGGTGGTCTAATCTTGAGTTTGATGCCATGGAACAAATCTTACGGGTGTAAAAAAAAAAATGGAATTTCAACGGGGTTCATACTAACAATATACTATCATTGTAAAACGTGCAAATTGAAAGTTTTTTAAAGAATACTCATTCTCATTGTCAGATTGCGGAAACTATTTTATTAACTTTAATTCCCATCTTAAAGATGTTCTTTATCGTTTGTTTAAATCGTCTCTCTTAAATTCTAACTTCGTATTATTTGTCTACGTTAAAATGTCACGATATTAGATATTGCATTCTCTAGATGCGCCGGGTACAAAGTAAGCCAAACATACTTGGTTTAAAATCGTGATATTCCTATACAAAATAAAAATAACCTATTTGTATTCTAATCGAAGTTACTACGGAAAGTGGAATGAAGAATTTGGCCAGAACAAACGGGCGACATGACGACAGACAACCACGAGCCGCGAAGTGTGGAACAAAGTCGATTGTTTTATTCTCTCATAAGACAGGATTGGCACCCCATACGGCTTTTCTACCCAGAAAGGTTTTCAGTTTCAAAGAAATTAAAAAAAGAAAAAAAAAAACAATTAATTTGCGTGACGACTTTATTTGAACACATGATAAAATCATAAAACACAAAACGAGATACCCAGTGAATATGCCTTTTATATATATATATATATATATATATATATATATATATGTATATGTGTATATATATGTATATATGTATATATATATATACATATACATATATGTATATATATGTATATATATGTGTATATATATATATATACATATATACATATATGTATATATATATATATATATATATATTTATATATATGTAAATATATATATATATATATATATAAATATATATATATATATATATATATATATATATATATATATATATATATATATATATATATATATATATATAATAGGCATGTGCAAAATGAACCAAACATACTTTATATATATATATATATATGTTTCTATGTAATATATTTATTTCTAAACAAATTAACCGGTCCTCATATATTTTGGAAATATTTTATTCTTATTATTTGGATTATTCAGACTAATGTTTTCCTCTTCCATAACGTTTCGGTCGATATAACCTCCGGCCTTTTTCAAATGTATTTTATCGAACTCGATAGTTTTCTATTAAAATCGGGAATCTGCATGGAATTACAAAAAGTTTATTTTGTTTAATTCACGGAGATAGCATCCTCTCGTTCCGTTCCGTTAGCCATAACTAGGCAGAAGTCTAAGTTATTAGCAATGGTGGTTTGAGTGTTGCCCGCAATGCTGATTAAACTTTTAACTGGGTTTTACTACTTTACTTTCTCTATCACTCCAAAATGAGAACAGTAGTTCAACGAATATAAATAATACCGTTAATCCATCCGCATCTAAACAACATCGAAAATACAAAACCTTTCAAATTGAAGGTTTTTTCATCTTACGCGCTCCCCCTTAATACTGCTTTTAAATACCGCAAGAAAACGAAAATATTGAGAATATTTTTTAACTGATGCTAAATACCTATATTAAAAATATCACAAGAATCTGATTTTTTTGTTTTTTACTAAATATTTTAAATTCTTCTTTGTCTTCGTTTCGCAAATAATAAAAACTAAATATCAACCAACTTACGCACGCTAACGCACAGTTGCTGTGTTCTGAATGTTACAGCCATCGATCAATATCTTTATGGATGAATCGTTTCTATACAGATATATAACAAATTTTTCATTGAAAATGTGAAATATTCCAGATTTGCAGTTAATCTGATTTATGGCTAAGATACCGGGAATCTTTTATAGCGTTGTTTTACTAAGTTGGGTATTAGCTTGCAAATATTTATATGAAAAAGAAAAATATCATCGGAGGTAAGAATCAATTAGCATAGTACTAGAAAAAGAACTTAAATAATTTGTATTTCATTTTAAAATTCATCTTCGCTGCTCTAGTACAAGCATTCTTTTACAGTCGAGTTGGAATGACTTTAATTTATTTTAATCTTTTCTCTTGCGGCTTCAGTGTACATGTAATCACTTCAGTTCTGATGAATATGATGGCGAACAGCCTCGTAAAAGACCAGTCGACGATAATATTTCTTGGAGTATGCAGAATGCATACAAAGACATTGATATATCTCTATCTCTAGTATTTTATAAAATATTATTTTATGTAATTATATTGCAGGTCTGTGAGTGTGTGTAGGTGTGTGTCTGTGTGTGAATGCGTGAGTTCGTTCTCTATGAATTCTAAAACGGCTGGGTCGATTTTTATGAAATTTCACACGAACGTACATTATGTGCCTGGCAGTGTTATTTGATAGTTCATGTGTCGGAGTATTTCGTCAAGTATCGATAATCAGTAATCGAAATAATCCGATGAAAGAAGGAACATATGATTTTGACCAAAGTTACCTAGCATCACAAGTGCACGCGAGAAAGCTTATTATTGCACAAGCCTAACGGCCCGACATACGAAATCAATAGTAGCTTCTTTGATATGACAAGAGCGCGTTCAAAATAAATGTTCCTGTTTGAATCATAATTTCACCATGAGGCATGTTTTTTTTTAATTTCAAACTTAAATATAAGCAATTATAATTGTACACGCAGTATAGCCAGGCATATAAAATCAACAGTTGATTCCTTGGTATGAAAAGAGGGCGTTCGAAATGAACGGTTGTGTTTAGAGCACAATTGAAATATAATACTTGACTTTTGCGTTTTAAAATGTAATTCAAGCCATTATATATACACAATTATTTCATAAAATGAACAGTAGGTTCTCTACAGTGCAATGTAGACATGTGAAGCTTCATCTCGGTGCATTTAGAGCAGAGAATCAAGCAATTTTATTATTAAATTGTTAATTTCATCGATTTCGATGACAATACAAATATGGGAGTGTGAAACATTCGTTGATTCAATCGAGTCACTCTGCTAGTAAATTCCTGGTAGCATGCCGAATTATTCAATAACTCATTTATTTAGTGTTTATAGTATATATAGTTGTTTAAACAAATTAGTACAAACGTCTGCTCTATTCATATTAGTATGACATGTGTTTTTATAATTAATTTTATCTATCGACTTACTTTCTCCGTTCCACCTTGTTTCATTCGTTGGTCAAGTCGTCCCCATTAAATTTCTGCTTTCATACCTTATTTCAGTAGCTTCTTTCTAAGAACAGTAGAATTGTGGAACTCTCTACCTACTGGCTCTCTTTTCTTAACTATAACTTTGATGTTTTCAAGACTATAGCCAATATGCATTTCCTGTCTAATCTAATTTTCTTTCGTTCCTGTAAGCTCATGACACCAATTAGCTTCTCTCATTGTCTGGAGCGATTTCTGTAAAAATCAATATTTACTATGTAAGATTATTATTTTACTCAACTTGACGCAGTAAAGACATAATATATAGAAATAAAATGTCATTACGGTGTATGCATGATTCATTTCTGAGCTAATGTTTGGATCAGTTGTTTCCGCGGTTATTTTTATAACAAGGGAGTCATCACTAATCAAAGCCTTAATGCTACTCGAGGATAAGATGGCTAGCGAAGCAACAACCTAGTAATAAGTAGTAGTGGAAATTGGGTAATATTTTATTATTTAAGGTTGTTGGTGGTTGGTTGTTTTTGTTTTACGGCATATCAACCCATATCAGGTTATTTAATGCCAAATTCAGTGATTTTGGAGGATTTTTTTAATAGCATATATTTGTTTTTTTTTTCAAGTCGGTTTCTATTTAAACCATAGTTGAGACCCTTACAGGTACTACTACTCCGGGTCAGAGTGGACCTGGGAGCAATGGTAATTAAAGGGCGGCTCCATACTCCCCAAAGCCCACAAGCTGGGGCCTTACCATCGGATATAGTTTAAGGTCATATACAGGACTTATTATTTAAGGAAATAGCTAAACAAGAACTTGTTTAGATGTGGTTTGAAGGTGACCATATTATAGTTAGCTATAAAGTAGATCGGTTGCACAGAATTAAGCGGGTAGCAGTTTTCAGGGAGAACATTTTAATATTAATAATAGCTAGACAAGAGCTTATTTTGAAAGTTTTGCAAAGTGGGACCATAGATTGAAGCAAAAAAAACTATACCTCTGGCTAGTTGGGACATGTGTATTTTCTTTAATTCGAGATTTTACCGTTCACTATTCTGATGAATTTTAGAATAATTCTATTTTAGATGCTTGGCGACGTAACTTTCGGTGGGTCCTTTTTGTGGTGCGTTTGACGTCAGGAGTGTAATCGATACCCGTATCAATGTAAAATCTTACAAACTTCTAAATTCTCTTGGCATGCGAGCGTAATTACGGCCTTCGCCATTCAGGTACAATCCCATCGGAAGCGAATGTTCTAATCAGTGCATAACCTTTATAACAGTATACTTCCACTCTACTATTTCGAGTTTTAGTGGCAAGCATACAAACAAAATGCTCCGTTATAGTAAGGATAGCGGCATTAGGTGGGTAGGTTTTGCGATAAGGAAGCTGCTTGCTTTGATAAGCACTTAAAACTGACATTCACTTTAGAACTGAAACTGAAGATGTACACTATATATGTGGGTGTCATCGTGAGAAAAATGCATCATTCTATCGTTTCATAAGGTATCACATGTCACATATGTCATATCCAGTATCTGTATATAATAGAAGATACTTATCCATTTTACGGTCTGAATTCTTACTTATATTTTAGTATTTTCTTACCTATATTCTTCTTATTTTTAAGAGTAAGCCCAATTCAGATAACGAAGTGAACAGTCCGAGAGGATTATTTCAAGACGCGGCGCTTGTCATGTTGAAAATGGGCTTTTTATATAGAAAACCATTGGGCTCATCTTACGCTGACATAGAATGTTGAAAAAAATCTCCCCTTGTTTAATGAATTTCGCAATTCAGCGAAATTTATCGTTTTCTGACAACTGATTAAATAATTGCTTCGGCATCTTTCCATCACTTGTTGCAATATGTCAAAGCGAATTTTCCGGATATTGGGTCCTCAACTTTATAAATATTAAAACAGATACCACCTTAACATGGATTATGTTACCGCACCGGAAAAGGAAGCACTAAGAGTACTTTTAAACTAACATAGTGTTAGAGAGAGAGAGAGAGAGAGAGACAGACAGACAGAGACAGAGACAGAGACAGAGACAGAGAGGTGAGTGAACGTGGAGTGTAGACACGTTTACAAGAACCGAAGGTCAGCTGACCAGATTACGTATATGTGACGTGGTCAGCTTGGCTAGATCGGTGAGATTTGATTTGGAATTTGAAGAAGACGGCCAGTTTTTCCGTTGTCTCCCCCTCTTAACAGGGGAGGGGGAGACGAACGCTGACGTGTGTGAAGAAGAACCCACACAAGCAGATTTCACTTCCACCTTCTGCAGAACCTCTGGGGAAAGTGAAATAAAAACTATAAAACCCATTCGTCGTCTTAGAGTGATAAATCTTCGTCAAACAGGTATCAAGTCTCCCTCCAGGATGAGAAATTCCCAGATGGTCCAACATCGAAGAAGCAGAGGTAGGTTCAGAAATTGCATGTCACACACACGATTCCCTTTATGATAATCAAACACACAACCATTTATATTAGAGACAATCATACGCACACGGAATCTTTTGATGTTATACAGTGTATACACCCAAACGTAAAAAGTGCCCCTCAATGATATAAATGGCGCCCCTAAATGAAGAACCTATGTAACAAACAGTATTTGATTCCGTAAATGACCAGACCACCAAGCAAGGGTGGGTTTAAAAGAAAAAAAAAGAAGAAAAAAAAAGAACTTCGATTACCACGGGGAAAAAAGGAAGAAAACAAAGACAAGAAAAACACAATAAAATGTCTGGAAAAAAAAGAAAAAAAAGAAAGAAAGAACAGTAACAAAAATACAAATCAACACACACACACGACGTAGGATCCATTAAAACACTAGGCGAATTAGAAAAATAATTAAGAAAACAAAAGAAAAAAAAGAAAAGCAATACAAACTTTTCACGAAGAAAGAAAAGGAAGACATACAGACACACAGATGTAAAACTTTATATATAGAAAATAGTTAAAAAATATTTATCGTATTAGGAATTAGCTCGTTATGAACGAAGAAAAATATCACTTAACGTCAAAATTAGAAGGGGAAAACAAAGAATTGCCTCATTCTGTAATTTTTTAACAACAGCAAGTGATAAAACCAGAAAGAAAAAAAAAGAAATAGAACATATGACTGTAGTAAGCCTTTACCAAAAGATAAACACGTCAATCACAAATATGTGTTATGAATATTTTTGTGTTATTTTTAAACTGTGAACTAAGTGTAACTTTTAATGAAAAACAATATGTACTTTTGATGAAAAAACAATGGATAGGTTCTGAAATGTGATTTTTTTTCTTTTTCACTAATTGTACGATTTTTTTTTTCTTAGGAATTTTTTTTCTAACATGGACAATTTTAGTTCCATCGAGTGTTAGGATTGTCTGAGACTTTATAAGTGAGTCGTTTTATTTTATTTTAGAAACGACTGTATTTTGATTGCAAATGTCTAGGTATTTTTTTGTAAACGACTGTGATTTTCTTTAATTTTGAATTCTGTGGAATGGTAAAAGATGATGCACTATGCAGCCGACCTAGTTGATGACGTGGTCAAATGCGTTTCCACGAATCTGTGTTTTGCTAATTGGAATTTTGTTATTAGTAAGATGGGACTTTGTGATTGCTTATAGGATATTTTTGTATTTTTAAATTTATTATTTTTATGTAATTGATGTGTTGTCAAACGGTATTGGCAGAATTTTCTTGTTCTTTGACATGTATTTTTTTTCGCAGAATGGGGAGGTGAAATCTTTGCTTGTGGGGTCTATTGAAAGAATGATTAATAAAAGAAAGAACGTGTTGTTAATTAATTAATTAATAATCATAATAGTAATAATAAAATAGGAAAAAAGAGAAAGAAATAAGATTTAAACAGTGTACTAAATAATAATAATAATAATAATAGTAATAATAATAATAATAATAATAATAGGAATAATAATAATAATAATAATAATAGTAATAATAATAATAATAATAATAATAGGAATAATAATAATAATAATAATAATAATAATAATAATAATAATAATAATAATAAAAAAGTTTCGAAAAAGTCAAAGGTTCAGTCGGTATTAATTTAAATTTTCGAAATGTAGAATAAATGTTCTATTCGACATGAGTGACGTTTTGACCACATAAGTAAGGGAGAAAAAAAGGATACATATAGGGTTAAATAAACTATATGAAGAAATGACAGAAAAAAGTGGGGCGTGAATGGAATTTAATTTCTGTGGCAAGCATGTTAGAATTTTGGAGAGGTGTTAAATTACATGGGTAGTTATTAATTTCATTATTCTCGAGAAGTGATTCGAATTTTATTTTTTTTATGGTGATTTCTATTGATTTCGAGTAGAATCAACATGGAGCAAGTTTGAGTACTTCATGTGTGGAAATCCGATGTTTTCCGTGAAGCTATGTGTCTTCAAGGCAGGTTGCGCTTACCGACTTTAGAAAAAAAGGAAGTTTTTTCTGACATAGCAGTAAACGGAATGTATTCTGTCCAGCGTGAGCGGATCTAGTTGTAATCAACTTCAGGGAGCAAATGAAATGCCCTCTGACATGGTGTAAGGGGCAGAGGGGGTGCAATGGCTGACGTGGCCATTATGTTACGAATCGCTCAAGAGAAGATGAATGAAATATGTATGCAAGTACTTAGGAAAATAGAAGGCTACCCACCATATGGAATGTTAAGAGGTTTTTTTGTTTCCCACAAAATACTAGTAATAAGAGTAGGCTTATGATGAATAGGATAAGGCTTGGGATGGAAAATTTTTTTTGTGTGTGCTACCTATGGGAAGAAAAGCTGATCTGTTAAGCCAAGGACGATGATAGTCCGTTTTGAAGAGACAGATGGACCTCGATTTTATTATTCGGTTGATTGCCGAGAATTTATCGATCACGCGTAGTGTCGACGGGAGTAAAGGATGCTCCTGCAATTCTGATTTAAATTATGAAGAGACCATGGGGTCACAGGGAGTTGTTGACCTTCGAGGGCGCAAGGAATCTTTTGATGTTATACAATGAATACACCCAAACGTAAAAAGTGCCCCTCAATGATATAAATGGCGCCCCTAAATGAAGAACCTATGTAACAATAGTATAAAATCAATTTCGTTATCTAGGGGACGATCTATTCACTTCTCTACTTCCCTTACACACATAAGAGACGTTACTAAATTTTCTCTTCTCTATCCGTATTTCCACTTTAGGTAGGCGAATGAACTCTAATCTATAGCTCCCTCTTTAAAACATTCACAGCAAGAACTCGTCGTCTTACCAGCCCTGCATTTTCTGTTTATTTACCTACATTTTCTAATTACCTAAAATTAAACGATTTTAATAAACAGTTTATTTTCGAGAATTCCTATTCATAGAACACATTAGCCTGATACTATTTCTTCAAAGACTACAATATGCTCATCGTTAAGTCTAGTGCCAATTAATACTTGTAAAATCGGCCTATTATTTTACCATTTTATTCATCTTTTTTACCTCTCCCGCATTATTGTCCATCATTCAAATGACAACATTCATAAGCATTACATTGAATCGGGTTTTCGCTTGGCGAGTCCTTCTTATGTTTTGTTTTCTACAGATGGACAAAATTGCGCATTAGCATTCCACTAAAAGTTTTATAGGTCTTACTACTTCCGCGTCAGTTTATGACAAATTTAAAGTGACTGGTTTTGTTCATGTAAATATTATAGAATATATACCTAAAAGGCATTTTTACATGGTAGTCATCACTTATAAAGGCCCGGAAATCACTCGAGGATAAGGGTTATTGCGTGTACAGTAATCAATGGAATAATATCGTAGCAATCCTTAGTAATGGAGATTTGATAAAATTTCTTAATTAAAGGGGCGGGTTATCAGGAATTTGTTTATGTTGGACTTGAAGACATCCAAGTTGTAGTCAGGTGGTAAACATGCAAACGGAAGAGAGTTCCACGGGTGTGCACTTCTAAGAAAAAAAGCTTTGTTTATGGAATCTACGTTTTTATTTAGGCACATATAAAGAGTGGGGACAATTATTGACAGTGGTTTTAGTTAGACGGGTGGTTGGTGAGGGGGGATCAAAGATTGGAGCTCAGAAGAACACTTGCCATGGAAATAACGATAAAAATATACCCCCCATCCAATTATAAGTTTTCCTCAGGATGTCTTTCTCCTAATTTATTGTCTTCACCCCTGCTGAGTTGTTTACTCTACGTGCGCAGGGTAACACTGGAATATGACAGGGAGGCTGACAAGTGTTTAACCTTGCCCTTTTTTTTACACGGTGGTCACCACTTATCAAGGCCCAGAAGCCACTCAGGGATAAGGGTCCAACACCCCAAAGTAGTATATATATTCGCATACGTTAATGCAGACAGAACTTAATCTTATTCCGACTTATCAGTCATCTGGTACGATTTGTGTTTTTAGCCTTGCTTAACTTCAATGATCTACCAAGAATTGGTATGTCAACGTGATTCTATCGAGTAATTAGTACATAATCTACCGTTAGTGTAAGGATTCCTCACAATCGTTCAAAGGCAAATTCAGGTTTACATGTGAGCTAAAGGGTCCTCCTCAGTAGAATAGGAGCAGACAAACTCATCCTTTTCCATTATAACCTGACCAATGCATACATAACTTTGCGTGTCGTAGCCATCTAGCATTTCTACTTAACTTAAAAAAATATCCCTTTAAAAGCAACCCTTGACTTTTCCAGACACGAAAAATATATAGAGACTATACATCAAAATAAAAATATATAGAGAATGTACATCAAAATAAAATTATATAGAGAATATACATCAAAATAAAAAATATAGAGAATATACATCAAAATAAAATTATATAGAGAATATACATCAAAATAAAAATATATAGAGAATATACATCAAAATAAAATTATATAGAGAATATACATCAAAATAAAAATATATAGAGAATATACATCAAAATAAAATTATATAGAGAATATACATCAAAATAAAAATATATAGAGAATATACATCAAAATAAAAACATACAGAGAATATACATCAAAATAAAAAATATATAGAGAATATACATCAAAATAAAAATATACAGAGAATATACATCAAAATAAAAAACATATAGAGAATATACATCAAAATAAAAAATATATATAGAGAATATACATCAACATAAAAATATATAGAGAATATACATCAAAATAAAAAATATATAGAGAATATACATCAAAATAAAAAACATATAGAGAATATACATCAAAATAAAAAAAATATAGAGAGAGAATATACATCAAAATAAAAATATATAGAGAATATACATCAAAATAAAAAACATATAGAGAATATACATCAAAATAAAAAATATATAGAGAATATAAATCAAAATAAACAATATATAGAGAATATACATCAAAATAAAAATTATGTAGAGCATATAAATCAAAATAACCAATATATAGAGAATATACATCAAAATAAAACTATATAGAGAATATACATCAAAAAAAAAATATATAGAGAATATACATCAAAATAAAAAACATATATAGAGAATATAAATCAAAATAAAAAGATATAGAGAATATACATCAAAATAAAAATATATAGAGAATATACATCAAAATAAAAAAATATAGAGAGATAATATACATCAAAATAAAAAAGATATAGAGAATATACATCAAAATAAAAATATATAGAGAATATACATCAAAATAAAAAACATATAGAGAATATACATCAAAATAAAAAATATATAGAGAATATAAATCAAAATAAACAATATATAGAGAATATACATCAAAATAAAAATTATGTAGAGCATATAAATCAAAATAACCAATATATAGAGAATATACATCAAAATAAAAAAAAATATATAGAGAATATACATCAAAATAAAAATATATAGAGAATATACATCAAAATAAAAAATATATAGAGAATATGCATCAAAATTAAAAAATATATAGAGAATATACATCAAAATAAAAAATATATAGAGAATATACATCAAAATAAAAAATATATAGAGAATATACATCAAAATAAAAAATATATAGAGAATATACATCAAACTTAAAATATATAGCGAATATACATCAAAATAAAAATATATAGAGAATATACATCAAAATAAAAATATATAGAGAATATACATCAAAATAAAAAAAATATATAGAGCATATACATCAAAATAAAAATATATAGAGAATATACATCAAAATAAAAAATATATAGAGAATATACATCAAAATAAAAAACATATAGAGAATATACATCAAAATAAAAAAATATATATAGAGAATATACATCAAAATAAAAATATATAGAGAATATACATCAAAATAAAAATATATAGAGAATATACATCAAAATAAAAATATAAAGAGAATATAGATCAAAATAAAAAATATATAGAGAATATACATCAAAATAAAAAATATATAGAGAATATACATCAAAATAAAAAACATATAGAGAATATACATCAAAATAAAAAAATATAGAGAGAGAATATACATCAAAATAAAAATATATAGAGAATATACATCAAAATAAAAATATATAGAGAATATACATCAAAATAAAATTATATAGAGAATATACATCAAAATAAACATATATAGAGAATATACATCAAAATAAAATTATATAGAGAATATACATCAAAATAAAAATATATAGAGAATATACATCAAAATAAAAACATACAGAGAATATACATCAAAATAAAAAATATATAGAGAATATACATCAAAATAAAAATATACAGAGAATATACATCAAAATAAAAAACATATAGAGAATATACATCAAAATAAAAAATATATATAGAGAATATACATCAACATAAAAATATATAGAGAATATACATCAAAATAAAAATATATAGAGAATATACATCAAAATAAAAAATATATAGAGAATATACATCAAAATAAAAATATACAGAGAATATACATCAAAATAAAAATATACAGAGAATATACATCAAAATAAAAAACATATAGAGAATATACATCAAAATAAAAAAATATATATAGAGAATATACATCAAAATAAAAATATATAGAGAATATACATCAAAATAAAAAATATATAGAGAATATACATCAAAATAAAAAACATATAGAGAATATACATCAAAATAAAAAAATATAGAGAGAGAATATACATCAAAATAAAAATATATAGAGAATATACATCAAAATAAAAATATATAGAGAATATACATCAAAATAAAATTATATAGAGAATATACATCAAAATAAACATATATAGAGAATATACATCAAAATAAAATTATATAGAGAATATACATCAAAATAAAAATATATAGAGAATATACATCAAAATAAAAACATACAGAGAATATACATCAAAATAAAAAATATATAGAGAATATACATCAAAATAAAAATATACAGAGAATATACATCAAAATAAAAAACATATAGAGAATATACATCAAAATAAAAAATATATATAGAGAATATACATCAACATAAAAATATATAGAGAATATACATCAAAATAAAAAACATATAGAGAATATACATCAAAATAAAAAATATATAGAGAATATACATCAAAATAAAAATATATAGAGAATATACATCAAAATAAAACTATACAGAGAATATACATCAAAATAAAAAACATATAGAGAATATACATCAAAATAAAAAAAATATATATAGAGAATATACATCAAAATAAAAATATATAGAGAATATACATCAAAATAAAAATATATAGAGAATATACATCAAAATAAAAAGATATAGAGAATATACATAAAAATAAAAAATATATATAGAGAATATACATCAAAATAAAAAGATATAGAGAATATACATCAAAATAAAAATATATAGAGAATATACATCAAAATAAAAAAATATAGAGAGAGAATATACATCAAAATAAAAAAGATATAGAGAATATACATCAAAATAAAAATATATAGAGAATATACATCAAAATAAAAAACATATAGAGAATATACATCAAAATAAAAAATATATAGAGAATATAAATCAAAATAAAAAATATATAGAGAATATACATCAAAATAAAAATTATGTAGAGCATATAAATCAAAATAACCAATATATAGAGAATATACATCAAAATAAAAAAAATATATAGAGAATATACATCAAAATAAAAATATATAGAGAATATACATCAAAATAAAAAATATATAGAGAATATGCATCAAAATTAAAAAATATATAGAGAATATACATCAAAATAAAAAATATATAGAGAATATACATCAAAATAAAAAATATATAGAGAATATACATCAAACTTAAAATATATAGCGAATATACATCAAAATAAAAATATATAGAGAATATACATCAAAATAAAAATATATAGAGAATATACATCAAAATAAAAAAAATATATAGAGAATATACATCAAAATAAAAAAATATAGAGAATATACATCAAAATAAAAAATATATAGAGAATATACATCAAAATAAAAAACATATAGAGAATATACATCAAAATAAAAAATATATATAGAGAATATACATCAAAATAAAAATATATAGAGAATATACATCAAAATAAAAATATATAGAGAATATACATCAAAATAAAAATATAAAGAGAATATAGATCAAAATAAAAAATATATAGAGAATATACATCAAAATAAAAAATATATAGAGAATATACATCAAAATAAAAAACATATAGAGAATATACATCAAAATAAAAAAAATATAGAGAGAGAATATACATCAAAATAAAAATATATAGAGAATATACATCAAAATAAAAATATATAGAGAATATACATCAAAATAAAATTATATAGAGAATATACATCAAAATAAAAATATATAGAGAATATACATCAAAATAAAACTATATAGAGAATATACATCAAAATAAAAATATATAGAGAATATACATCAAAATAAAAACATACAGAGAATATACATCAAAATAAAAAATATATAGAGAATATACATCAAAATAAAAATATACAGAGAATATACATCAAAATAAAAAACATATAGAGAATATACATCAAAATAAAAAATATATATAGAGAATATACATCAACATAAAAATATATAGAGAATATACATCAAAATAAAAATATATAGAGAATATACATCAAAATAAAAAATATATAGAGAATATACATCAAAATAAAAATATATAGAGAATATACATCAAAATAAAAATATACAGAGAATATACATCAAAATAAAAAACATATAGAGAATATACATCAAAATAAAAAAATATATATAGAGAATATACATCAAAATAAAAATATATAGAGAATATACATCAAAATAAAATATATAGAGAATATACATCAAAATAAAAAGATATAGAGAATATACATAAAAATAAAAAAAATATATAGAGAATATACATCAAAATAAAAAGATATAGAGAATATACATCAAAATAAAAATATATAGAGAATATACATCAAAATATAAAAATATAGAGAGAGAATATACATCAAAATAAAAAAGATATAGAGAATATACATCAAAATAAAAATATATAGAGAATATACATCAAAATAAAAAACATATAGAGAATATACATCAAAATAAAAAATATATAGAGAATATAAATCAAAATAAAAAATATATAGAGAATATACATCAAAATAAAAATTATGTAGAGCATATAAATCAAAATAACCAATATATAGAGAATATACATCAAAATAAAAAAAATATATAGAGAATATACATCAAAATAAAAATATATAGAGAATATACATCAAAATAAAAAATATATAGAGAATATGCATCAAAATTAAAAAATATATAGAGAATATACATCAAAATAAAAAATATATAGAGAATATACATCAAAATAAAAAATATATAGAGAATATACATCAAAATAAAAAATATATAGAGAATATACATCAAACTTAAAATATATAGCGAATATACATCAAAATAAAAATATATAGAGAATATACATCAAAATAAAAAATATATAGAGAATATACATCAAAATAAAAAAAATATATAGAGAATATACATCAAAATAAAAAAATATAGAGAATATACATCAAAATAAAAAATATATAGAGAATATACATCAAAATAAAAAACATATAGAGAATATACATCAAAATAAAAAATATATATAGAGAATATACATCAAAATAAAAATATATAGAGAATATACATCAAAATAAAAATATATAGAGAATATACATCAAAATAAAAATATAAAGAGAATATAGATCAAAATAAAAAATATATAGAGAATATACATCAAAATAAAAAATATATAGAGAATATACATCAAAATAAAAAACATATAGAGAATATACATCAAAATAAAAAAATATATAGAGAGAATATACATCAAAATAAAAATATATAGAGAATATACATCAAAATAAAAATATATAGAGAATATACATCAAAATAAAAATATAAAGAGAATATACATAAAAATAAAAAATATATAGAGAATATACATCAAAATAAAAATATATAGAGAATGTACATCAAAATAAAAAAATATATAGAGAATATACATCAAAATAAAAAATATATAGAGAATATAGATCAAAATAAAAATATATAGAGAATATACATCAAAATAAAAATATAAAGAGAATACACATCAAAATAAAAATATATAGAGAATGTACATCAAAATAAAAAATATAGAGAATATACATCAAAATTATAATATATAGAGAATATACATCAAAATAAAAATATAAAGAGAATATACATCAAAATAAAAAATATATAGAGAATATACAGCAAAATAAAAAATATATAGAGAATATACATCAAAATAAAAAGATATAGAGAATATACATCAAAATAAAAAAATATATAGAGAATATAGATCAAAATAAAAAAAATATATAGAGAATATACATCAAAATAAAAAAAATATATAGAGAATATACATCAAAATAAAAATATATAGAGAATATACATAAAAATAAAAAGATATAGAGAATATACATAAAAATAAAAAAAAAATATAGAGAATATACATCAAAATAAAAAGATATAGAGAATATACATCAAAATAAAAATATAGAGAGAATATACATCAAAATAAAAATATATAGAGAATATACATCAAAATAAAAATATATAGAGAATATACATCAAAATAAAAATATATAGAGAATATACATCAAAATAAAAATATATAGAGAATATACATCAAAATAAAAAATATATAGAGAATATACATCAAAATAAAAGATAGAGAATATACATAAAAAATATATAGAGAATATACATAAAAATAAAAAAAGATATAGAGAATATACATCAAAATAAAAATATAGAGAGAATATACATCAAAATAAAAAGATATAGAGAATATACATAAAAATAAAAATATATAGAGAATATACATAAAAATAAAAAATATATAGAGAATATACATCAAAATAAAATATATAGATAATATACATAAAAAATATAGAGAGAATATACATCAAAACAAAAAATATATAGAGAATATGCATCAAAATTAAAATAAAGAGAGAATATACATCAAAATAAAAAATATATAGAGAATATACATAAAAAAATAATTTATAGAGAATATACATCAAAATAAAAAATATATAGAGAATATACATAAAAAAAAAACCCGAAACAAAACAAAACGAAAGCAAAAAGCGCAACAAGGGCATTAACAGAAACAAAATATGAAACCATTTTCAAATGGAACCAGGACTGATATTGCTGTCAGCCATTGATGATTGAATCTATTCGGCGCATTTTAAGTTCGGATATTGGCTAAAATTATCTATTTTATATCAGTGGTCGCTATATGGTTTATTAACACTCACAGGTTTTAGCACTTTTTAAAATTCCACAATTTTAACATAGCTTTAGTATAACATCAATGTACACACACACACACACACCCACACACCCACACACACACACACACACACACACATATATATATTATTATAATTTTTCCTAGTGTCTGTCTCTGTGTGTGATGTGTTTTATCTCAGCCTAACGACAACCCACCCAAGCAAGTAAGGTACCGAAATGAAGTTTATGACTCAACGAATCTTTTAGTGATATTTACATCCATGTTTGGTATATGGAAATGCAAAAAAAACAAAAAAACAACTATGCAAAAATGCAAAAAATAAAATTTTACTGAACAAGGTTTTATTTACTGGATGTTTCCTGTATTCACCGGAAGTTATTATCTTCCTTAGTAAGTTCCATTTACTGTGTGTATGTGACGCGGTTTATCTAAGCCTACAGGTAACCCACCCAGGCAAGTAAGGTACCAAAATGAAGCGTAAGACTCAGCGGCTGTTTTAGTGATATTTATATCCATGTTTGGTTTATGGAAATGCAAAAAAGCAAAAACATAACCATTTACAAACCAACGTTTTATTTACTGGATATTTTTCCGGTATAAGGACTCAAGTTTGCCCAGCTGTATATATATATATATATATATATATATATATATATATATATATATATATATATATATATATATATATATATTGTATATATATATATCTATATATATATATATATGTGTGTGTGTGTGTGTGTGTGTGTGTGGTTCTAACGCGAATCACAGAAGACATGATAATGTATAATATACAAGCGAGGGGGGTTACCCGGCGTTGCCCGGGTGTTTTTAGGTGTGGTATGGGGGGATAAGTTATAATACTGTAAAAACTTCGATCGTTAATATTGTTTGTAAGCGTTTTTTTTTACTTCACATTTTTGGCTTGTTATTTTTCGTTTAACTATCGTATCTAACTATTTGGAACGTGCTAATAACTTTGGTAACGTTGCCATAGCGTAGAAGTTCATAGTTTAGCTTGTGTAAGGGTTAATTTTTTTTCCCCGATAACATGTTTTTTTTAAATTCAGACTTCCATTAGAGCTGGCTGACGTCAAGATCACGTGACATGACTCAGTGGGTTTAAATACAAGTTGACCCAAAATAAACGACCCCGTGTATACTTTATGTAGAAGATTTGGCGTCCGTATTTTTTGAGGCAGTTATAAATCGATTAAAAATGTGTAATGTTTGACATTAAAATGTCACTTTTCTTTTTTTACATGGAGTTCACCACTTATCAAGGCCAAATGGCCACTCAGGGATAAGGGTTATTGTGTGTACAGTAATCATAAGGATAGTATAGCAATAGTATTGGAGAATTAGTAAGGTGTCATTACTTAGGGAGGCGGTTCATCGGAATTTGTTTGTGTTGGACTTGAAGACATCCAGGTTGAAGTCGGGAGAGAAACAGGCAAGTGGAACAGAGTTCCACAGGCGTGCAGTTATAAGAAAAAAGCTTGGTTCATGGTATCTACGTTTTAATTTAGGCTCAGATAGGGAGTGGGGAAAATTATTGACGGCGGTTTTAGTTAGACGGGTGATTTTTGAGAAATATTGGCGAGGGGGGACCAGAAAAAGAGCTCAGACGAGCACCTGCCATGGAAATAACGATAGAACAATGACAGGCTCGCTACGTCTCTTCTGTGTGAAAGAGGTTGCAGGGTAGAGAAAAGGGCATCCCCCTCCAAGCCATGGAGTCTATTTTGTACTCTGTCAAGGCAGGATAGGCTGTTTTTTGCAGCCCCCACTCAGGTGTGGCAGCAGTACTCCATATTTGGACGTACTTGGCTCTTATATAGATAGAGAATTGCATCAGTAGTGAGATATATTCTGGAGCGGTATAAGGATCCCACCATTTTCCCAGCGACCTTGGCCACAGACTTGATGTATGTGTTCCATTTAAGATCAGGTGTAAAGGTCAAACCCAGGAGCTTATCAAATCCTGGGGCCTCCCTTAGACGAGAGCCATCCATTTCAATTGATACCAGATGAGGATCAGAGCGTTTGTGATGTAAGGACAGGAGCTTGGTCATAGATGCATTAAAGGTAACCAGCCACCTCTTTCCTCCCTGTACCACGCGATCAAGATCAGAGGAGAGAGAATCAGAGAGAACATCATTTACGGCATTTGATGTGTTACCATAGATAGTCGTGTCATCATCATAGATGTCAACGAAAGATTTTAGTATGTGTTTTGGGAGATCATTGATGTAAATCAGGAAGAGAGTGTGGCCCAGTATGGACCCCTGAGGGACTCCAGCATTAATACTGTGGGCCTCTGATTTCTGCCCATAAACCACTACTCTTATTAGCCTATCAGATAGAAAATATTTAATGATAGAGAAAACATTTCCAGTTATACCGTAGCTGGAAATATTGTGTAGTAGGTCTTTATGCCAAACTTTATCGAAGACCTTTGATATGTCGGGAGCAATTGCCCTAGGTATGAAGCCTTTGTCGAGAGATTCGCTAATCCTATGAGATATAACCGTTAGCACATCTGCTGTAGATCTAGCAGAGATTGCGTTTCGCTAAGAAGGTTATTTCTGCTGAGGTGGTTGACTACTTCTCTATTTATTGTGGATTACAGCAACTTACTCATGACACACAAGAGACTTATTGGTCTGTACTGAGAGGGGGGTGACTTATAACCTGCATTCTTAAATACAGGGCATACTGATGAGGTTTTCCAGGGTGTGAGAAAACACTTCTCCTTAAGGCAACGCTTAAACAGTCTGGAAAGTATGGGGGCAAGTTCTGGTTGTAATTTTTTTAACACTATAATTGGAATACCGTCGGGACAAGTTGCTTTACTGGAGTCAAGGTTCTTGATTAGCTTGGCGATCTCACGCACAGATATTTGTATGTTGCATAGCGTGTTGTCTCTTATAGGAGAGAATATGGGGAGTTGATGGCCTTCGTCACACAGGGTAGAATTTGCCGCAAAGTTTTTGGCAAATAGTTTGGCCTTGTCGGATGCTGTCGAGATGAATTCTGGTCAATTGATAATGGTTGGGATAGAGCGCACGTTTCTGTTCAATATCCTATTTGCTATTTGCCAGAACTGGTGGGAACCAAGCCGCTGCTCAGTTACTTTGGATTTAACGGATTGCGCATATAGTTCTCTTGCATTTTTTATTACTCTTTTACAGTGGTTACTGGCGGTTCTGAAAGCAGCTTTAGTTTCAGTGCATCTATTACGTTGGTAGTTATGGAAAAGGTGATTTCTGTGTGCGATGGCAGCATCACATTGTGGGGAGAACCATGGCTGGCTGTTAGGGTTTTGTTGGAATTTTTTGGATGGTAGGAATTGGCCTGGTTGTGCAAGTAACCATTCGGTCAGATCTGATACTATAGAGGACACATCCGTTTTAAGAATGGAATGGAGAGGGAGATCAGATATGAATGTACAGAAGCTCTCCCAGTTCGCCATAGAGTATCGGTATACAGTACGGTAGAGAGGTGCGTCTGTAGATTTCTTATATTTCATTTTTATTTTAACTGATACGACGCAGTGGTCGGAGGATCCCAGAGGAGATAGAACGGAACATGAGCATAGCTCAGGGGAAGTGGATAGAAAAACGTCTAGGAGGCTTGCGAACTGACCGGTACTATTCGGTCGGATCTGATACTATAGAGGACACATCCTTTTTAAACATGGAATGGAGAGGGAGATCAGATATGAATGTACGGAAGCTATCCCAGTCCGCCATAGAGTATCGGTATACAGTACGGTGGAGAGGTGCGTCTGTACATTTCTTATATTTCATTTTTATCTTAACTGATACGACGCAGTGGTCGGAGGATCCCAGAGGGGATAGAACGGAACATAAGCATAGCTCAGGAGAAGTGGATAGAAAAAGGTCTAGGAGGCTTGCGAACTGACCGGTACTATCGCGCACACGGGTGGGCTCGCGTATAATCTGAGTGAGGTCATAGGCAATGGCAAAATCATGACAGATCCTCCTCTCCTCATCAGTCTTATTTGAGTGGGTCAGCCATTCCATATTATGGATATTGAAGTCACCGCAAATGTGAATGTTAGCCGAGGGATGAGCAGACAGGATGTGGTCAATTTTTTTCTGATATATTCTTAAAGACAGTAACTCCACTGTTGTGGGGGCGATAGAGGGCAACTATAAATGCGGTGGTGTAAGCAAGTGCAACCCGGAAGCACAAATAAGGTAGATTAGGGTCATCTCTGGTGATATCCCTGCCACATGGGAAGCCATCTTTAATGTAGCCACATATTTCAGGTCCGTGGCGATCTTGGGGGTCAGATTTAGATGTTCGGTTAGAGTATCCTTTAATTATGAACTCATCTAGGGAGGTGGTTGGCCCTATTCCAGTTCCGCTTAGAAAGAATATGTCAAGTTTCGTCTCCTATAATTGGGTTTCAACCTCTGGAAGGTTAGAACGAAGACCCCTGATGTTGGAGAAGGAGATATGCTAGTAGTAGGCCTACGTAGGAGGATTGGGTTCTAGGTTTATTCGTGCTTTTTTATGAGATATTTTATGTTGAGGATTCTGGGGTTTGTGGAACAGGTTAGCATACTTGGTTAGAGCAGAACAGAGAGGGAAAGTAAGAGAGGAAAGACAGGAGCTTTTTGTAGCGCATGATAAGGTAAGGCCATAACAATTATCCACTAGTATGGCATCAAGAGGCCCCACCAGAGACTACTGCATGGTCCAGAATCCATTTACCAAATGGCAATACAGTAGCCCCAGTACTTTGCACCTGCTGATAGGGCAGCCTCCTTAGTGGTAATTCTAAGGTTCGGCTTCCTTACTATCAGGCGGTTAACGCCAGCCAAGATGAAAACGTTTACCTCCAGCACCCTTACTAGTGACAGTACCGCAACGATAGACATAGAGACAGAAAATTTCCGACATCTCAGACTACTGTTCACGAAGTACTACCAACCTGGGAAGCAGCTTTTTCTTCACCCTTTGTCAGAAACATCACTCATTAGAAATGAGGACTGAGGGACAAAAAAGGAGAAGCGAGAGTTACTGGAGCTGCCGATAACACATCGACTGTATTATCTACTCTCCATTAAAAAAAACGGTAACAGGGACTTATTTATATCTACTTAGTATAAGTCCTTTCCCCATTCCCAGTTTAGAATAGAATTTGACGATAGTCTCCCCTCCCATGGAAGTTTTTTATTTGTAATATTTTTTTTTTTTTTGCTCTTGGTTCCTTGTGATAGAACCTTCGAGATTAAACTTATAATTACGTTTCAATAATGCAACTTGTGAGGTCAGCTTATGTTTTTAGATTGGGGGCATCTTATTTAAAGGCTAGTTTAGAATAATACCAGACGTATTTAAGAAATACGACACGAGTAATAAGACATGATAGGTAATGTTAAGGAGTTCCAATTTTTAGTAAGACTGCAATAAGAGAACAAAGATGAATAAATACATTTTTGGGACCCCCCTGCAGAAAATCAATCAGTTGACGCACTTCTGATAGTCTTTTTGGGCTAATTGTTCGATATTTTTCGTCCGGAGGGTGGAGCTTTAATATGATACCAAGTGAATTTTTGTTCCGTCGGTCAAAAGTTTTTAGCAGACACACAAACATGCATACATACATACATTTTCGCTTTTATATATATAGATGTCCGATTCTATCAGAAATTTTAAGATTAGTATGGAATATTCGTATCATTTGGATTATTCCAACTGTTCTCATGTGAAGTGTCATGAAGACAACATTCATATCGATATAACCTTCGCCTTTCTCTAGATGTATCTTGTTAAACTTGAGAAATTAAACAAAATATTGAAGGGAACTCTTTATTTACTTTACGGGGTCTGCATGGTCTATTTCTGTCAGCAATGACTAGAGAGAAGTTCTAAGTAATGCACAATTGTAATTTTCGGTCCACCATATTGAGAATTGAATCTTCAACCTTCACAAGATTATCACTTTTACAATTTATTTTTTTAATACGGGCGACATGACGATAGACAACCACGAGCCGCGAAGTGTGGAACAAAGTCGATTGTTATATTCTCACATAAGACAGGATTGGCACCCCATACAGCTTTTCTACCCAGAAAACCTTTCAGTTTAAAAGAAATTAAAAGAAGAAAAAAAAACAAACAATTTACGTGACGACTTTATTTGAACACATGATAAAATCATAAAATACAAAACTAATATGGCTTATATATATATATATATATATATATATGTATATATATATATATATATATATATATATATATATATATATATATACATAATAGACATGTGCAAAATGAACCAAACATATTTTATATGTTTCTATGTAGTGGATTTATTTCTAAACAAATTAACCGGTCCTCATATATTTTGGAAATATTTTATTCGTATTATTGTGATTATTCAGAATAATGTTTTCATATTGAGCCTCATTGCACAACGTGTCGGTCGATATAACCTCCGGCCTTTTTCAAATGTATTTTATTTAACTCGATAGTTTTCTATTAAAATCGGGAATCTGCATAGAATTACAAACAGGTTCAACTTCACTAAATACAAAATTTAGAAACATTTTCTGAATTTAAACTTAATATGTTTGAAATTTTAGATATTTTTCAGAATCAAAATCATGTACTGTATATTGATCAAAATTGGAATGATCCTAGTCCTTTCTGTGTGTGGATGTGTGTGTGGGGGCTATCTGTGTGTGTCTATGTGTGTTTGTACATATAATACAAGAGATTATTCTACAGATTAAAAAAAACAGGCCTTTTCGTTAGAGAAAATAACTCGCATTAAAATTGAAAAGTTTGAAAATTGAAATAATCAAAAAGCTGATTTAAATTGTATTAAAAAATGGTTAAAATAATGTCCACAAATACAGATATAATAAAAAAAATAATAATGAAATTCGTGTATAATAAAAGGCAGATAAGAGATCGAGCAGCATGCCAGTAACACTGATATTAAAGATTGGAATGTAAAAACTAAAACGAGCGACGTTCCTTGCTCCAGAATATATTTTTCTTCATAGTCATCACGATTCTCATGCTATTTTGCCAGCGATAAATGTACTTAAGTATCCAGCACGAGATAATGCCATTCTGAAATTGACAACGACATCGTCTAACTTTGTGGACATCAATTGCATTGTCTTCGTAAACGTTCAACAGACGCTGGTGAATAATAATCGGTTCAATGTTTATCGTTTGAAGAAATTCAATGGTGAATTTTGATCTATCACATCTATACGATAGGGGCTTATTCTGAGAATCTGACACCGTCAATATCTGCAACAGAGATATGGAACTTCAAAGACATTAATGTATAAGTTTAGTAAACATAACAGTGCAATGTGTACTCCCAAGTGATTTACTTAAATGGAATCCAAATAGAAGGCATTAGTTTCGGAAAACGCACAGACACACAAAGGCTCACACAAAACATGTATATATATATATATATATATATATATATATATATAATTGACGGATTATTCCCCCTTCTTTCTTTCAACTATAACGTCCGACAAGTCAAAAAATTATAAATAATAAATAGAAAAAAAAAAAAAAAAATGTTTTCAATCCCTCCCTGCCCGGCGAATTTATATGCATATATATATATATATATATATATATATATATATATATATGAGTTAAGTTGTCCGTTTGTCTGTGTGTGTATGAATTGTCCGTCTGTCTATATGTGTACATTTCCATACCAAACTAATCCGTCTGTTTTCAGACTACAGACTCGAGATTTCACATAAGGGGTATTGAGATTTGGGAAAAAAATTTAATCGGGTTTTGACCAGAAATCTGGCTGTCAAGGGATAAAAGTTCAACGATTTGATCTTAGCAAACACCTCCGCCAAAATTTTTATGTAGGTTACTTGGACATAGATCACACCTTTTAATTTTATTGGACTCCAAAGCAATACATATAAAGGGGTTTAATTGGAGTCAAAGTAAAAAAAAAAAGACTATTGACCTCTGTGATCTCTATCAAATTACTCAGTCAATTTTTTGGTTTAAATATTTGAAATTTTACATGAAGTGTATTCAGACATAGGAAATGGTTCTATTCGTATTTTTGCTGACCATTTTGCCGCCAAGGGGTTAAAGTTTAAAGATTTGACCTTTGCAGTCACTAGCGAACTATCCAACCACAATAGTATTCAGATATACAGCAAGTTTTTTTAAATCAGTTGATGGCTGGAATGTGGGTGCCAAGAGATTAACGTTGAAAGAGTTGACCTTTAAAGTTTTTATTAAACTCTCCGCCAATTTTGTGTCAAAACACTTGAAATATTAGATGTAGGTTACCTGGACATGTCAAACTATTAATATATATATATATATATATATATATATATACACACACATATATATATATATATATGTATATATACATATATGAGCATAAAGTTATGAACAGTATACAGGGCTCGAGCAAAGCCGGGCTGAACTGCTAGTATATATATATATATATATATATATATATATATATATATATATATATATATATGCTATTTTCTACATTTCACAGCACTTACTGTTGTTTTCCTATTCTTGTTTAAATCTTTAGCCCCATTCTCGATCTTAAGTGTCAAATAATTGCATATTCTACACCTGCCGCTTTCACCCTAACCGAAAACAAAAACAAACAAACTAAAAGATAACACGAATAAGAAAAGGGAATGACTGTATTGCAAATCAAACTAGTCTCTTAACAAAGCAAACTTAAAAAAAAAAAAAACTTCAAAACCTCACAGGGCATCAGGCTTTCGACGATCGGAATTCCGTGTTTATAAACAACATTGGCGCAGGATATTTACTATATATTCTGGATTTCACATTTCGAATAGTTTGGGTTTTTGAACTTGTACAATATTTCTGAGTCCCCCTTTCTTCTAAGAAAAATAATCAATCGACCTTACATGAGAAACTCATTCTTATGCCCGCCATGGAATAACAGAAAGACGGGTGCACCTGTACGATAACCTACAAAATACGTCTTTTTTACAATAGCACACACATACCCACATATATATATATATATATATATATATATATATATATATGGTATCAATAAGTCATTAGGAGTTTTCACACAGAGTAACATCAAATATGTTTATTTGAGAATAACCTGTGATTTTACCGAGACTTTGAATGATAACGAGCCTTCCCAGATTTCAGATGCTCATTAGCTCTTTCGATAACATTTGCAAGACATATTGCGTTTTCGCAATAGCCGTTCACCATTAATTTCTCGTTAGTAGCGATCACTCGTTATCACTTAGATTTGGGTGGCAATAAGTCTTTTCAAGGTCTCAGTCCTCTTCACAGTCATCTAGCGGAGTTCTGGTTAGTTCACTTCTTCCTTGGTCTTTCTATCCTCCTTGACTCTTCTCACGTAGCACTCTGGCACAACTTTATGGTGACACGAAGGAAAAAAAGTGCATATTAGCTTGCTATTCAGCAGTTTCCGTGTTCATGATTCTATGTTGTTGTTTTTGTGTGTTTTATCTTTGTTGCAGTTTCTTATGTCTAGCTAGCGCCTGTGGGTCATGTATATTAGTCTCCGCATTCAAGGATTTCGCTTGCTATTTTAGCTGTTTTCATTATTTTTATCCGTTGTATCTTTTCAGCCACTCTTCTGATTTCAGTCTCTTCTATTATTTATTCTAAGTGTTTTGGTATTAAAAGAAACTCGGATTTGAAGAATATTGATGCGTATGATATATTGTTAAAATGCCATAAGTATTAGGTACTTTTAACGAAAGGCTTAAAAGCCCATTACAATCATTTACATAAAACTAAATGGAGTTATATATAACCCACATTTGCCCCTTTTACGTCTAACAATTATGTTTTAGAATTCGTAATGATCGGTTAATTAGTCTTAATAGCAAATGTTATGTATAAATGTATATAAAAATATAAATCTCGCATTTGTGCTGAAGCAGGATACTTGGCTTTTGCATTTTAAACTTCCATGCACGCCATTATATAAAAATAATTTCAACATAAGGTTATCCACAGTGGAATCTAGCCGAGGATGTATTTTGAACTACGAGGTGTCTTCAATAAGGTTTCTGACCTTTTGTACAGGCATTAAAATTTGTCTCATGAGATGACTGATCAATTATTTTTTTTTATTTCAGGTTCAAACAGGAATTGGGATGAACTCTACTAAAGCCGGATTGACAGAGTGATGAATTTTAAAAGATGCAATCTGGATTTGAGACAGTTTTAGTACAACGATATGAAATAAAATTCTGTTTTAAACTTGGAACAATGACACATATCGACAGCTTCTAACAGCTTTTTTGTGATATTAGAGATTTTAATAAACAGGCAGAGAGTCTGTGATGAAATGTGGGGAGGAGTATGGAAGCCAAATGATTATAAAAAGACATTAGAAGATATCATTTATTAGCGATGAACATAGAGTTCAGACAGCATAACTGACGACTATAAACTAGATGGTTCTAAGGTGTATTCCTAGCTCAGGTGGGTGCTAGTCATCGCACTGGTGAACTGTGATACAACAAAACAATCTGTCTGTGGATGAGTAATATATATATATATATATATATATATATATATATAAATATATATATATATATATTTATATATATGTATATGTATATATATATTTATTTATTTATTTATTTGTTAAAAACTATAGGATTGACACCTTGATGGGAAAGGAGAGGCTCATCTCATGTCGCAAACTGACACAGTATGCTTGTCAGAGAATTTAGAGCCGCTCCGTCCCAAACATGTGCACACCTTGACACGCACACAACACACTTCAAGCGATGTTAATTCCCCTTTAAAAAACGTTTGTTTTGATAACATCCGCTGAACGAGTAGGAGTCCCATTCGCTTCTACATCCCCCTGCTATCAACAAATATATATATATATATAAAAAAAGAAAAATGGCGAGTTCGATGGCACTTCGTTTCAATTTAGACGTCACGAAATATAAAAGAGATTGACGCGTGTTCAGAACTGGATATATACAAGTGGACCCGTCTTAAAACGCGTCATGCACCTAGAAACCGAGTACACCAGTTCCCGGCGCCATCCTTTATCAAAGATATCAATGCATAGACTCATTAACATACATAAAATAATATTTAATACACAAAATTAACATACTTTCGAAAAATGACATGCGTTCCGAAATACAAACTGGAAAAGCGGAGACGATATATATATATATATATATATATATATATATATATATAAATATATATATATATATATATATATATATATATATATGATGAGTCGTAGACGACGAAACACGTGTCAGTGGATAATTACGTTTTAAAAATAGTATACCGCTCCCCATGTGGGGGTACTAAATTGGTTAAAAGGAAAATTATTCCCAACTCGCATTTAGGTAAAAATGTACTTTCGTAAATGATTGAATTCATTCAAAACAGATCGCTAAAACCAAAACAACACAACATCTCTCTCTCTCTCTCTCTCTCTCTCTATATATATATATATATATATATATATATATATATATATATATATATATTTATATATATATATGTGTGTGTGTGTGTGTGTCTGTGGATTAGTAATATATATATATATATATATATATATATATATATATGTCTGTGGATGAGTAATATATATATATATATATATGTATATATATATATATATATATATATATATATATATATATATATATATATATATATATATATATATAAAATGGGTTAATAAATTCCAACGATAGAAAGATGTATATTTAAATAAGGGAGTAGTCACCAACAATGTGTATTTTTTAACATTATTTTATTATTCCGTATCTTGGTTTTTCATTGAGAATTATGTTTGGATCATTGTAATAATGTTTTTAATTCATTAAAATCGTTTACCCGCGTTTCAGACGGTCTGTGATGCGTCCTCGTCAGAAATTATTATGTTTGCATGTACATTGTATATATATGTGTATGTGCGTATGTATCAGTGTGTGGATGTGTGGATATGTACATATGTATGTGTTTGTATGTATGCGTATATACGCGTGTGTTGGAATAGTGTATTAACTCTTAACTACCTATAAACAGCTCATTGTCAACTCAAATAAACGAATCGACTTATCCTGGCTACTCGGAACATTCGAAATGGAACCTCTTACTTGTCAAACGCAAGTTCTTTCTCTCCATCTCTCTGTCTCTCTCTCTGTCTCTCTGTCTCTCTCTGTCTCTCTCTCCCTCTCTCTCTCGATCTCTCCCTCTCCCTCATCTATTTCATATACTCCAGTGCCGGCCTAAACAATCAAAAGCAGCCAAATCTTAAAACCTAAAATTGAAATTCCTTTCCATCCCCCCCTTACCCCTCACTCACCTCCCTCTATGCCCCTCCCCTCCCTATATCCATATATCTCGACCCTCACCTACCTAAATCCACTACCCCCTCCCCACACAAACACACCCACTACAATCTAATGTATTTTAACCTTCAAAACTTAACTATTGTCGATACCCATCTCTCCCCCTTATTATCTCTTCCCCCTTTTTTTCTCGTATTTCTTCTAAAACCTCTCTTCCAAATAATAACAACCATTTCTGTAAGGTCTGACGAGGCTGCTGGATCATAAACATGGTCCGGCATCCGAAACATATGTTACTAAACAGATAAAACGGTAATAAAAAAGTAACACACACACACACACACACACACACATACACACACACATATATATATATATATATATATATATATATATATATATATATATATATATATATATATATATATATATATATATATAAACACGCTGACCGGCTGGCGTTCCCGGTCGTACACTCCACTTAAACATGGTATTTAAATTCATGTAGATTGCGTATTTATTATCATGGAATCAATCCTCTATTGAATATTATATATTACGTGTATTAATTTGTCTGAATGATTTGCAAAAAAAAAAAAAAAAAAAAAAAAAATGCAAACTTTACGAGGGGGGAGTATCCGATCTGTATTCAAATGCCCTCCCACTGTGCTACATCTCCAGACGTCAATAATACGTTTATTTTAAGAAGAAATCATTGGGCAAAATTTTATAATCTCCATTTCCGGTGCAACGAATAAAAATTTCCATGTAAAAATTCTCTTATTTTATATATAAAAAAATATTTTAACGTCTTTTTTTATTATTTTCGATACTTATTGGGTGAATGTTTCTACAAAACCTATCTAGGAACACTGCCAGACATACAAATTACCTCTGTGTGAAATTTGCAAAAGATTAGCTCAGGCGTTTGGGAAACTAAAGGAGGAACCATACACACACAAAGTGACTTATATATATATATATATATATATATATATATATATATATATATATAAAATCGAAAGTGTCTGTGTGTGTGTCTGTGTATCTGTGTGTCTGTGTACATTTCCCTACGAACAAACTCTGTCAATTTTAATCTACAGACTCAACATTTGATATACACGTTACTGAGATTTGGAAAATCGATGTGATCGGTGTTTGGCCAGAAATTTGGCGATTAAAGCGTCAAAGTTCAACGATTTGACCTTTGAGAACACTACCAAACTCCTCCGACAATTTTGATTCTACGCACTTGAAATTTTAGATATAGGTTCTTTGGACATGGATCTAACTTAATAACTTGATTTGAACCCAAAACAATAAATTGTAAGGGGTCATAATAGCGGTCAAAGTTAAAAAGAAATTGACCTATCCGGTGTCTTCCAAATTACTCAGACAATTTCTGGTCTAAACATTTGAAATTTTACATAAAGGGTAATCAGAGATAGGGCAAGCATTTTCATCAGTTTGGATCAAAAATTTTTAGTTACCAATATATAAATGCATGTATGTATGTCTGTTTGCATGTCTGCGTTAAACTTTCAACAGTAGCGACGGATTTTACCAAGATCAGGATCGTTTTAAAGTTCAATCTTTCATATGACAAATACCGAAAAATTGGCTAAAAATATTAATATCTTCCCCTTCAACTAGGGACTTTTCCTCCTTTACACCGTTCTTTTCCTCCTTTTCTGTACGGTTTCAAGCCTGCCTTCCTACTAACACATTTCTTTTTTGCTCAACATACACATCCAAACACCCAGGCAACGCCGTGCTGAAATGCTAGTATATATATATATATATATATATATATATATATATATATATATATATATATATATATATATTGTAAAATTCCTTTTCACGAGTATCGTGAAATTCATCGATCATTGAACTCTGGCTTTTTCGTATAATCGGCAAAATGTCATTATGTTTTCCATTGTTTATGGGTACCTGTAATATAAATATAAAGCTGGCACCCCTACAGATACAGACGATGGAATATTCCTGACATCACTTCCAGTAATCAGTTTCTGCTATCGAGTACTCTTGCCCTGAGACTCAGTTGAAGTTGGTCTTTACCTTACTTTGTCCTACCAGTTGAACAGAGTTCTTACTGAACCAATACACGTTTCTCTATTTCCATTTCGCTGTTTTCAAGCCTTCTCGTTCCTCGTTAATCACGTGAACCATAGCAATAAACATCATAAATTCGTTTCCTTTTGTACTTTTTTTATTGTACCTGCGTACTTGTATTTATAAATCTTTCAAACAAATATTTCAAATAAATTGCATTTTACTTTCTTGAGCCTAAAAACGTTTTGATTCGATGTATAGACTTGGATATCCTCAATATCTATATATTAATATGCTTGTCCGTACGGTGTCACGTCATCATCATCGCAAACATTAATTAATAAAACGCGTCATCATCATTGAAAACATTAATTAATGTGAATTATCTCCCTTTATTGTTCGCTCTTTATTAGTTAAAAAATCATTAACCTCATTTATTTTCCAAAACTTCCCGAACAACAACAACAAAAAAAATATATATATGTGGCCTGTCTATTTATGGTTCCGGATTATTTTAAAGACAATTATGCATAGAAAATATCGTTCCACAGTTTAAATAGTATAGTATTTTACTTACATTTTTAACGATGTCTTCTGTTATTATTGTAGTGTAATATGGAACGCTTATTCTATTTTATTCAGTAATAAATATATTTTTACATTTAACGTACGAGTTCGTTTTTTTTCTGTGCTACTTTATCTTTTTTTAATTTACTTTTGATTGAGCCTTACATAACAAAAAATATGTTTAGAAATACATGTTACAAAAGTCAAGAATGACTTTATTAAATAAATCACCAAAGTCACCATTCGCAAATACACTGAGTAACACAGAGTCAAAACATATTTTACGTCTTGTTCTATTTTGCTTCTGTTTTACGGCATATCAATCCTTTTTCATGTTATTTAATGCCGAATTGAGTAATTTTGTAACATTTATACATCTCCACGTTGTTTACATAGTTATTATTTATGTTTTGTTCGTTTTATTTTGCTTCTTTTACATGCATTTATCATCTTCTAATGCCCACCGACAGGGCATGCATATTTAAATACTGTAAAATACTGGCACAACAATTTTTTTTTAATATGAAATAACACACTTTGTTTCATTACTTACGATTTAATTTATTTAAAGAAATATTTATTTCCTATTTAAAGATTTTCAGTATATTTTATTTAACTAAAGAATTTTTCCATTATTTTTATTACATTGTTAGTTGAAGTTTCAGAATAGTTAACCCCTCCCCATATTAAGAATGGCTTTCAGCATGATTCTTACAATAGCTGCATCAAAGTTGTTTTTCCTTATTTTAAAACAAATTATTAAAAAAAGATACGAGACCATTACATTTTTTTTATTAAATCGCTATTTAGGTGAAGGTTCAAAATAGTTAACCCTTCTCCCCATAACCGTTTTTATATGCAGTAAAATACTTTGTTTCAATAATTATGGTTTAAATAAATATTTATTTCTTATTAAAAGATTTACAGTATATTTTATTTAACGGAAGAAATATTTATTGTTCATACATATATTTTCCCTTATTTTTTTACATTGTTAAGTGTAGTTTCAGAATAGTTAACACCCCTCCCCATATTAAGAATGGCTTTCAGCATGATTCTTACAATAGTGCTATCAAAGTTATTGATTTTTCTTATTTAACAAAAATTATAAAACAGATACAAGAACATTATAAACATTTTTTTCATTAAATCGTTATTAAGGTGAAGGTTCAAAATAGTTAACCCTTTTCCCCATAACCGTTTTTTATGCAGTAAAATACTTTGTTTCAATAATTATGGTTTAAATAAATATTTTTTCCTTATTAAAAGATTTACAGTATATTTTATTTAATTGAAATCTATATCAATAATTCGACTTAAAGAATATTTGTGAATTTCCAAATCTTCATTGATTAAAATTCAAAATAAATAGAAAAATCTATTGCATATGTAAAAGTTTACGGTTGCTTATTTAACTTCCTTAAAAGCTATCGAAGTCAACCAAGAGCTGCTCAATATTCTGGCTTAATGGATCATTTAGCAAGGAATGAAGATAGTTATTCTGGTGTACCAGTTATTCTACCATCTACATTTACAGGAAGTCCTAGGAATCTACAACAGCTTCATCAAGATGCAGTGGCAGTTTTCTGTGGCCTATTCATTACTCACACGTGTAATCCAAAATGTCCTGAAATATTAAACAACTTGGGGTCATCAGAACTTTCACAAAATCGATGTCAACAATGTCACAGTTTTTTTTAAATTCACATTCTGACTCCCAAGAACCTGCTGACTGACCACTATTCTCACTCCAAGCAGCTGATCGATATCCCTGTCACCGCCTCAATCATCACCAGCACTTCCTGACAATATCAACAGCATCAGTTACGATCGCATTGACCTTCAATAAAAGTTTAAACTTAAGTTCTTTGTTCTACTTGCTTCCATACGTTCATTTTTTTAATATAACAATAGGGGATTTCTTACTGATGTGTTTTAAAAGATTTTAACTACCGTAGAATTTCCACGGGTCCTGCTAGTATGTTTAAATCTAATAATAGTGGCTAACTCTGTGCTGATGAATAAACTTTATTTCAATTTAAAAAAATATTTGTACCAAGAATAACGTCCAAAATAAGAGAACATTATTTTGTTTTCGAAGCCGTATTTATGAATCCTATAACAATTCTAATATCAATGTTAGTCTCGTTTTTTCTCTGGTGTTTCCAAACAGGTGTTAAGACTTCTAGAGAGTTTGACGCATTGAAAATCCAGGATATGTTTATTAATGTTTGACTGTGCGTCAAGTGTATAGTTTTTTTTTTAGAAATGTGGATTAAGAAATGGTAACTGTAATCTAAGACTTGGTATCCATTGAAATTTAACATTTAATGTTTTAAATTGAAATTTAACATGTAAAGTTTTAAATTGAAATTTAACATTTAAAGTTTTTAAAGTTTTAATTGTCAGAAGTGGGTCGAAATTGAAAAAAAAACTCGTTAAAAACTTTGTACATTCATCTTAGTTTATTTTTACTTATTAATTTTAACAAGCTAATGTGTGTATCATATATATATATATATATATATATATATATATATATATATATATATATATATAACTACTTTATTTACTCACATAAAATTAATATACGAAAGATAATATAGAGTGGATGAAACGCCGAATATTCAGTGTAGCTTAATCGACATATAAATTTTATATATATATATATATATATATATATATATATATATATATATATATATATATATATATATATATATAACACGGAAATTACCTAGTTGTCGATGCAATAATTTATTTCAACCTTATCGTATTTTCAAGCATCTAAGGGACAAAAGGTTTACTTCTGTATCTCCGCCGGAAACTGGAAACAGCGTTTTTATGACCATAAACATTCTTTCAATAACCCAGCACTTAAGAACAAAACTGAGTTAGCTAAACAATGGCGGTTATTAAAAAATGAGAACCGATCCCCAGTGGTTTCATGGTCAATCCTATGTTATTCGGATGGTCCAAACGGCTTTATGCCTCGAGGAAAAAATAAGAATCCTGAAGTACGAACACAATAATTTCTTAAATAAACGAGATGAACTGATGACCAGATGCAGACATAAATGTAAATTTAAAATAACCAATAACTCCAGATCCGACGAACAGATAATTCTATAACGGTAAAGAGACCGAATTTAATACCACTAGATTATTTACGATAAACCCTCCCACCCCACCCCACTGGCAATTATAGTGCTGTCCGGTATAAACTCGGTTTTAACGACTTGATGATATTTGTTGTCCGAAATTTAAGTTGGGTGTAGGTATTCCGAAGTACCTGTTTATCCAAATTACTTATAAATAAATGAGATAGCATTAAGAAAAAATATTTCTGCAGATAATACAGTAGTTATTAAACTGATATGAGTCAAAAAGATCAAATACTACCATAGACAGTATTAGATGTAATATAAATTAACACAAAACTTTAAAAATAATAGCGATTTCATTTATTTATGCGTGCATGAAAGTACTTTTGTGTACGGAATGAATAAAAGTATATATTAACCGAAACTAAATACGGCCTATGGAATTGGGGGCGACTAATAATGCAATTTTCTACATCTTAATCAATTAGGAAGTGAAATATTAGTGAGCAAAATAACAATGACCGCTATAATCACCAATAAAATTAATTACATAAAAATACATAAAATATTAACTACATAAGAATCAATTTTTTAATTCATAGTAATATATTACAAATACAATATAGAAAATTTAAACGTATTATAAGATAATATTTATTTCAAACTAATTTTAAAATGAAAACATACAGACAGTTTTAAGACTTTGTATATAACTTTTTTTATATATCTTTTAATAGACTTATTTTCCATGACTCAATTAACTCCATGGCGCGCGTATAATCTTCCTTTTCTATCCCTTCCCTTCTCTATCTCTGAGAGTCTAGACTAAATTAAACAATATGGCAGGCAGCGGATGGTCACTCTCTTCCTTCTATTTTCTTTCTTATTCTCTTTCCCTTACGCGCAGCCGATTGTCAGTTTATTTCCTTCTCTCTATATCCGTATATTTCTCCCTCTTCTTCCTAGGTTAGTAAACGGGCGTCAAGTCATTTACACGTAAGAACATGCATATTTAGGTGTGTGTGCATGTGCATATGTGTGTGTGCGTGTGTGTGTGTGTGTGTGTGTGTGTGTGTGTGTGTGTGTCTGTTGTTGCGTCGGGTTACCGGACAGTCGCTAAGTGTCATAATGTTCTTGTTTTTATTTTAAAATCCCTCTCCTACTAACTTAATTCCCCCCCTCTCTATAAAATGTATTAAGTGGATTGCTACTACCAACCCCTCTGGTTTTTGACGGTCGGGGCCCGATTCTTTTTTCTTTATTTATTTCAGTATCAAAAATGTAATTGTCTAGTTTAGATGCTTGAAAATGCCATAAGATTGAAATAAATTATTGCATCGACAATTACGTAATTTCCGTGTTATATTTTTATGTTGTTGCTCTGTTTATCACATTGAGCTCTCATACCCGGATTTCCTCCTGGAATTATTCCATTATAACACTATATATATATATATATATATATATATATATATATATATATATATATATATATACTAGCAGATAAACCCGACGTTCCCCGAGATTGAATGCTGATCGACGAATGTTTTACAGCCTCGTATTTTTATTGCATTCCAAATCAATAAAATCGACTATATTTCAATCAAATATATTGAGTGCATGCTCTAGTTGGGGCTCACTACGACGCATAGAGAAGGAGGCTTCACATGCCTTCAAACATAGTAAACATTGCACCACAGAGAACCTAAGGTTGATTACATAAAAGTATTGTTCTACCAAAATCGATTGAATTAAAGTTTCAAAGGCATGCTTCAGTTGTACTCTCAACAGAAACATTCATTTCGAACGCGTTCCTGTAATATAAAAAGAACTGCCATCGATTTTATATGCTTGTGCGGTGATAATGGCTTGAATTAATTTTAAAGGGAAAAAGTCAAGTATCATGGTGCAATTTTGCTTTAAACAAAAACATTTATTTCGAACGTGCTCTTGTCATATCAAAGAACTTACTGTTGATTTTATATGTCGGGCCTTTCGGCTTGTGTAGTAATAAAACTTCTCAACTTAACCTGCTATGTTAAGCCGTGTAAGGTGTTATCTTTGGTCAAAATCGTCCGCCCCTTGTTCCCTCGGATTATTAAAATTGTCGGTTATCAATACTTATCGAATACATTCAGATAGATGAAGTACCCCCTCTGTGAAATTTCATAAAAATCGGTTCAGCCGTTTTCGAGTCGATAATGAACGACTCACACACACAGGCAAACACACAAAGTTTATTTTGTATGATAAGCATATACATATATATATATATATATATATATATATATATATATGTATATGTGTGTGTGTGTGTGTGTGTGTGTGTGTGTGTGTGTGTGTGTGTGGTTCCATTTTTATAAATATAAACATTTTTCATATTTACAGACACCATAATATCGCAATTATATATTTTGGAATTGCAATTATTGCTTGTCGGTAGATTCGAAGCCATTTAACAAAGCTAACCTCTGGCTTTGCAAGTGAGTAGTCTCTCGATCGCCGGTTACTATAAATAAATAGAAGACAATAATTATTTATGACACCATATCAGAAGGCTGTTATGAGCAGCAATCGAGACAGTACTCAAACTTGATATAACCGTAAAACGTTAAGTTCTTATGTCGCATATTAGTTAAAAACTACCAAAACACCTGCTGTACGTTGAGATAACAAATCAAAATTACTGTAAGACGAGAGAAAAAACAACGTAAGAACAGTTAGAAATTGTCCCTCGAACAACTCTTTTTTTTTATTGTATTAAAACCTAGCTCAAAACAAATTTATTACCAGCCACACATGGTCACCAATTACTTAAAAACGTGTGAATTTTACCAATATTTGGTAATTTGTAGACACAGCGGCCTAGAAAGAAAAATGGTCGGCGAGTTCTTAGAATAAGTCTGTGACATATGTTTTACACCATTTTTCTTGCATAACTAAAATAAGTTTTAGTTTTATCCATATACTAAGACTGTAGTACCGTTAATGTACCTACGTTTGCAGATTATGTATAATTTAAGTATGAAATTTGTTTAATATGGGAATAATAATTATGATTTCAGGACAGCAAAACAAATACATATTTATCATTTTCACGAAAAACACTACTTTTAAATCTTGGAAAAATGAATTAATAATTTTCTTTTAATGAGCCCAGTATTGTTACTTTACAATTAAATAGGAAATGCTTTGAGGAATCGATACCAAAAGAAAATTTAAAAAAGTGATAAATATTTGCGCATTTTTCTTTAGATACGATACTTTCCTTCGGCATTTTGTCGTTATGTGATATTACCTCATCTATGGATGATCAAAAAGCCTACACACAGTTGTTCGTATTTACAAACCGTTGTTATCTTCTCCTTTTCTTTTTTTTGCTGTAACCTGCGCATGACTTTGTTTAATGTGCGGGACTTAAATCTACCACTCCTTCTTGTCCTGATCGAAAGACAGGGTCAAGACGACCAATTGTAATAATAGATGAACAAGTTGTCTCTAAGACATATGGCGCCTAATATTCCGAAAATGTTGATGCATCTGGCGCTGGCCAGCTGATCGTTGCTTAACTTATATATATATATATATATATATATATATATATATATATATATATATATATATATATATATCAGCTATGAAAAAAAGAATTAAATTATTATGAAAGTGATTCTTCACTTAATCGTCAAGACAAACGGTTAAACTACATGGAAATTTACAGGACTAAATAAACATTCTGTCAAATTATCGATAAATTTTCGATTTTTTAAAAATTTCGCCACGCAAAATCTATAGAATGAGACAAAAGATGAAATTATTTTAATTTCTAGTACTTATGCTATAATATTTTTCCATATTCTGATAGCAAATTATCCTTAATCTTATTGAAGCAAAAAAAAAACAAAACAAAACAAACATAATAGATTCAAAAACATTTTTTAAATATTAAAATGTGTTGTCCATCCAGAGAAAAATGGCGGTAGATTGTGTATTTGTAAAAATTTGATTTTAAAATTCTAATAAAAACAATAGAAAATGTTTTATATTCGTTTGCTTTCTATATAATTAAAGTCAGGCTTTTATCTGTCCAGAAATAAAATTGCTCAAGAATAATAGATTTATATAGATTTTAATTCGCTTTAAAAAAAACATGGTTTTTCCTCCCTTTTCTGGCCGTGCCCAGAAAAATTATTGTAAAACTAATTTGAGGGGACTTTGATTGATATAAAGTAATTATATCACCATGGTAATAACGCTTGATTAGACAATTTTTTACGCAGCTGAGCTACTTGTGACACAGTTTTACAAGTCAAAGTGTTGTAAGTTCGAGACCGTTGATAGGTAGGGCTGTTGCTTAAATTTATAATGATAGCTTTTCAAAAAAACAAAAAAAACAACAAAAAATAAACAAAAAAAACAAACTAGTCTATAGCAAAATACTTTTTATTTCATAAATATATAATTATACACATATAGATAGATAGATAGATAGATAGATAGATATGTGAGTGTTTACTATAACAGAGCGCAAAAGCACGTATGTAAATGCCAAGTCATGTGCGGAAAAAATAAAAGGAATGTATTCACAGTCCGATGATCACGTTCGAGAACACGTTCGAAACAATGGTCAGATAGAAGAGCATGATCAGCGTTTACTCGGAAATAAATTCCGGAAATAAATGTTTTTGTTAGAAAAAAGGAGTCCAGTTATTACTTGTACTACGTTACTTGCGACGTACTCTGCTACAAACTGTTGGGTCCCTGGTGTCTACGTGTTTACACGTGTGTAAATGCGTGTAACGTTACACACTCGCACGCACAACAACAAACACACACACACGAACACACACACACACACACACATATATATATATATATATATATATATATATATATATATATATATATATATATATATATATATATACCCGTTCACATACACCTTTCACGATAAAGCATTGTCCGTTGTCGATGCAATTGCTCGATTTTATCTAATTCTTGGTTCTAGCTTCAACGTGAAAGGTGTATGCTAACGGGTATTTATATATCCATTTATAATCTGCTCTTAATTTCTAATATGTGAGAAAAAGCGGGTCATCCTTCGTAGGGACGTGATGTCCTTCAACAAATAGGTTGTTCCGAAATCGTGGCTGGGGAGTCAGCTAATTTAAGTTAATGTTTGTAGATGTGATATCTACCGTCTGCATACCAGCACTAACTATCTTAGTTGTATAGGACGCGTTGATTGTTGCATCGTAGAATGTAGAACTGGATAAAAATATAAGAATTTAAAAAATCGAGGCACGGCCAACAGATTGCGCCGTGACCCATATAGTTGGGTCGTCAGTATTGCACACTTAATGAGTGCGACGACCTGGGTTCGCGCCAATGTCGGATCACGTCACTCATGAGATGCAGTACATCGAAACCCACTTTGGTCTGGCGTTGTCCGTTGTCGATGCAATTGCTCGATTCTTTATATTTCTGGGTTCTAGTTTATTTATATATCTATTTATAATCTCCTCTTAATTTCTAATATATATATATATATATATATATATATATATATATATATATATATATATATATATATGAGAGAAGGGTATAGTGTTTGAGATATATGTTAGTCTCGTGAACCAGTACAGTATTCTGAACTAATCCTTTGTGAATTACGTTTACTGTGAGTTACATGAGTTTCTTTTTATCTTGAGAGATTAGATTTGTCTCAAACCGCAACTTGTGTATCACGCAGAAATTAGTTTGCAAAATATTCCGATATGGAGAAAGATATACAAAAAGATGTGAGAGAGTTATTATCGGGGATTTTACTGCCGTATTTTAATTATCTTTTAAGCTTAGAAAAATAATTAAAGAAGTCTTAATATGTTCTACGCTCTTCAGTGTTTGATTAAAAAAATAGGATTACGTTGGCCGCATTAAAGTTTTTTTTTATTATATAATAAGCAAAGTGAAACCAGATAATACTCTTACCGACAGAAAGCATACCAATTCATAATCTACATCCATTTGCAGCAATTGATATGAAGAATGTATACTATGCAAAAACATATATATAAAAAAATGTTAACTGAGAAGACTTTCTTTGCAGCGGGGGTTAAATCCTCTTAATTGGATAAAAAGCTGGCATGTAGAGATATTTTAAGTGTATTAAAATAGTTGAAGTTTTTCTCTGCGTACAGTTGTTGAATAAGAAAAAAAATTATCTGTGTCGACAGACTCCTTAATGACGATTTGTTGACACAGTTTTAAAAATTACATACTTGCGTGTGCTTTCGATGTGGAGGATTAAAATAGATGGTGAGTGTCTCTTTATGACAATTAATCTTTGTATAGCAATTCATAGTAATGGTTTAAATTGGACAAGTTGCACCGGAAGAGATTTGATTAGCATCGGAAGTACGTTTCTTTCTATCACGTGTTCTGGTTTGCTGGGAAAATAGATGAGTTGGAATTGAGATGTCGAGTAGAGCAGATTGGTGAACAGTTGCCACCCTCCCTTTGAGAGGGAACTGACGTGTCTCATAACGGAGACTAAGGAAAACGCACAAGCAGATATATTCACTTTCCATTTTTTCTCCGATCGACCCCTGAAGTGAACAAAACTATATAAAATCAACAATCGTCTTGGAGTTAAAATGCCTTCGTCCACAAGTTCCAGCTTCCAAGAACAGGTGAAATTCCCAGGCTTACTAATAGAGAAAGGAAGCATCTTCTTCTTTCATACACCCCCGCTATATAACAATAGGCGCTTGTATCTTACACAATATATCGGGCGGAAGTAAAAAAGAAAACACAAAAAATTGATTGCAAACGCGTAAAGATCTTTGCTCACGACAAAAAGGCACTCATCTCAGATTGAGAAATAACTCTTGCCGGTTAGAAAGTTCCGGCTATATTTACAGGGACGATTATTTATACTTAATAAATCTTATATGGACTATCTTTGGATCAGAGAACGGGTTGCTTGTTTACGCAGCAAATAGACTGCTGATGTAGTGAATTATTCTGCTGAATTACAATTTCAAGTTAGAGTACCTGTCCTCTAAGCAAATCGGACATATGGATGTTAGTTCTAAGACAGTGTGAACCTCATGTAAGGGTTCCTTACGTACTAATAGTGAAATTAAAACCACGATTGGCATTAATATTTTACAGTTTCTTGAATGTAAACGCGATGCACAAAAATACACATTTATTAGTGCGACAAACCAAATAAAACCCAGCAAATACAAGCAAGATTTTTCTGTGTGAGGAGGCTCTACTATACTGTGAGAGCATCATCCTACCTAAAGTTGTACAAAAATGGATAATGAAAGATTTTCGTGTGGATCCCGTAAAAATAAATAGAATGAAGAGTCTCATACATAGTCACGAATACTGGCCGATGATATACAAAAACATTAAAAAAACCTAGTCAACACATGCAAGAGTTTTCTCTTTGACGGAAAAAGCACTTCAGTCATGGTCCACAATAGAGTAACCTTGAGCTAGAATTCATATAGATATCTGTTAACTACTGGAAAATTGATATTACCTAGTTTTAGTGAACAGCCACAAAAAAGTCCAGAAATTCTTAGATGAAAGGGATCCAATGCATGGGGGTATTACTTTCTGCAGTGAACAAATTGGCCCGGGTTTGCAAATCCACAACGTAGGGTGTAACAATGGGAGCAATTTACATCCATACTTTAAGGAGTTCTGTGAGAGATTCCAAATTAATTACACCATGACTTTCCAGGAACACCCGGAATCAACCGGATAGGCGGAACCTTTTATCTACACGTTGAAACTATCACTTAAAAAAGCATTTTAAGCACTTAAAAACGTCACTGCCACAGTTTCAGAGGTCATAAGTATCACACTGTATTATAAGAACACAATAAAGGAGACTATATTCCAGCGAAAGATAAGACACGTCTGTGAAAAAAATACTATCAAAGCAAATAAAGTTAAGGACATCTACTATGCCTAAGAAGTGTAATGAATCAGGAGAAATTGTTCTACATCATACAAAACAGCAGGTCTAAAAACTGAGCACCGTAGAAAAAAGAATCGGAAATATGATGTAAATAATTCAAGATCCAATACGTATAAAAAATCGCCTTAATCAAATAAGAGATCATCTGTTGGAAATCGAAATTATGTGCCCCAAGCAGAAGAGGTCATTGAGGGGATATATGACAAATTCGCCATCGAACCAGGCTAAATAGTTCCAGAAAAGTGGCCAATTGGGGAATAAAAGTCTCAGACCTAACCTTGAAAGTCCTTATAGGAAAAGTAGTCTTGAAATTGTAATTCAGCAGATTAATTCACTTCCTCATTAGTCTTTTTGCTCTGTAGACGACCTACCCTTTTTTGTCTAAAAAGGAGAAGGTGCTAGTACTTCCATGTGGAGTAAAAGCTTGGGAATAGAGTGTAATGGAGATTTATCAAATCCTTCATGACTTAACTATTATAAATGCCCCGAGAATCTATACTCTCATTTGGAAAATCCATGATGCAACCCGTTATTACAGACTGTTTAACTCAACCCTATTTGTATTCACTTTGTCGTACAATATATTCTTTCTATTCAAGCATGTTGTTCGCGCCTTTTTTGTGACACTTCGTTAGGATTCATCATATATAGTCACTAGAAAACAAACGATTCCCTTAATGAACAGTTTTACATTATACGTACATAATCTTATTAAGATTAAAATAAATACGTAATTCTAATCAGATTTATGTATAGAAAAAAAAATTAATATGAAATGCAGAGAATTTTGTTTTATTATTCCCTAATAACAATGCATTTATTTCTGGGAATTAGACCGTCTTCTTACTACAAATTTTGCTTTATAATGATCTCTTCTTAATACATATTTTGCTTTATTATGATATCACCTTAATACACTTTTTGCTTTATTATGATCTTTTCTTAATACAAATTTTGCTTTATTATGATCTCTTCTTAAAACAAATTTTGCTTTATTATTATCTCTTCTTAATACACATTTTGCTTTATTATGATCTCTTCTTAATACAAATTTTGTTTTATTATGATCTCTTCTTAATACAAACTTTGTTTTATTATGATCTCTTCTTAATACAAATTTTGCTTTATTATGATCTCTTCTTAATACAAATTTTGTTTTATTATGATCTCTTCTTAATACAAATTTTGTTTTATTATGATCTCTTCTTAATACATATTTTGATTTATTATCATCTCTTCTGAATACATATTTAGCTTTATTATGATCTCTTCTGAATACATATTTTGCTTTATTATGATCTCTTCTGAATACATATTTTGGTTTTATTATGATCTCTTCTTAATACACATTTTGCTTTATTATGATCTCTTCTTAATACATATTTTGTTTTATTATGATCTCTTCTGAATACATATTTTGCTTTATTATGATCTCTTCTTAATACATATTTTATTTTATTATGATTACTTCTTAATACATAATTTGATTTATTATGATCTCTTCTGAATACACATTTTGCTTTATTATGATCTCTTCTTTATACATATTTTGTTTTATTATGATCTCTTCTTAATACACATTTTGCTTTATTATGATCTCTTCTTAATACATAATTTTATTTATTATAATCTCTTCTAAATGCACATTTTGCTTTATTATGATTACTTCTTAATACATATTTTGATTTATTATGATCTCTTCTGAATACACATATTGCTTTATTATTATCTCTTCTTAATACACATTTTGCTTTATTATGATCTCTTCTTAATACATATTTTGTTTTATTATGATCTCTTCTTAATACATATTTTGCTTTATTATGATCTCTTCTTAATACATATTTTGTTTTATTATGATCTCTTCTGAATACATATTTTGATTTATTATGATCTCTTCTTAATACACATTTTGCTTTATTATTATCTCTTCTTAATACACATTTTGCTTTATTATGATCTCTTCTGAATACACATTTTGCTTTATTATTATCTCTTCTTAATACACATTTTGCTTTATTATGATCTCTTCTTAATACACATTTTGCTTTATTATGATCTCTTCTTAATACATGTTTTGTTTTATTATGATCTCTTCTTAATACATATTTTGATTTATTATGATCTCTTCTGAATACACATTTTGCTTTATTATTATCTCTTCTTAATACACATTTTGCTTTATTATGATCTCTTCTGAATACACATTTTGCTTTATTATTATCTCTTCTTAATACACATTTTGCTTTATTATGATCTCTTCTTAATACATATTTTGTTTTATTATGATCTCTTCTTAATACATATTTTGCTTTATTATGATCTCTTCTTAATACATATTTTGTTTTATTATGATCTCTTCTGAATACATATTTTGATTTATTATGATCTCTTCTTAATACACATTTTGCTTTATTATGATCTCTTCTTAATACATATTTTGCTTTATCATGATCTCTTCTGTATACACATTTTGCTTTATTATGATCTCTTCTTAATACATATTTTGATTTATTATGATCTCTTCTGAGTACACATTTTGCTTTATTATTATCTCTTCTTAATACACATTTCGCTTTATTATGATCTCTTCTTAATACATATTTCTCTTTATTATGATCTCTTCTTAATACACATTTTGCTGTATTATGATCTCTTCTTAATACATATTTTGCTTTATTATGATCTCTTCTTAATACACATTTTGTTTTATTATGCTCTCTTCTTAATACACATTTTGTTTTATTATGATCTCTTTTTATTACGCATTTATTCATATTTCGCTTTATTATTATCTGTTCTTAATACATATTTTTTTTTATTATGATGGCTTTTAAATACATATTTTGCTTTATTATTATCCGTTCTTAATACTGTATTCGTTTTATTATGATCTCTTCTTAATTCACATTTAGTTTTATTATGATCTCTTCTTAATACATATTTTGTTTTATTATGATCTCTTCTTAATACACGTTGTGATTTATAATGATCTCTTCTCAATACACATGTTGCTTTATAATGATCTCTTCTGAATAGATATTTTGCTTTATTATGATATCTTCTGAATACATATTTTTCTTTATTAGGATCTCTTCTTAATTAACATTTTGCTTTATTATGATCTCTTTTTAATACACATTTTTTTTATTATGATCTCTTCTTAATAAACATTTTGCTTTATTATGATCTCTTCTTAATACATATTTTGCTTTATAATAATCTCTTCTACATACATATTTTGCTTTATTATGATCTCTACTTAATACACATTTTGCTTTATTATTATCTCGTCTGAATACATATTTTGCTTTATTATTATCTCTTCTTACATCTTTTTTTGTTTTATTATGATCTCTTCTTTATACATATTTTGCTTTATTATGATCTCTTCTTAATACACATTTTGCTTTATTATGATCTCTTCTTAATACATATTTTGCTTTATTATGATCTCTTCTTAATACATATTTTGCTTCATTATGATCTCTTCTTAATACATATTTTGCTTTATCATGATCTCTTCTTAATACATATTTTTCTTTATTATGATCTATTCTTAATAAATATTTTGATTTATTATGATGTCCTCTGAATACATACTTTGCTTTATTATGATCTCTTCTTAATACACATTTTGTTTTATTATGATCTCTTCTTGATACACATTTTGCTTTATTATGATCTCTTCTTAATACACATTTTGCTTTATTATGATCTCTTTTTAATACATATTGTGCTTTAATGTGATAACTACGTCATACATATTTTGCTTTATTATGATCTCTTCTTAATACACATTTTGTTTTATTATGCTCTCTTCTGAATAGATATTTTGCTTTATTATGATCTCTTCTGAATACATATTTTTCTTTATTAGGATCTCTTCTTAATACGCATTTTGCTTTATTATGATCTCTTTTAAATACACATTTTGTTTTATAATGATCTCCTCTTAATTCATATTTTCTTTATTATGATATCTTCTTAATACATATTTTGCTTTATAATAATCTCTTCTACATACATATTTTGCTTTATTATGATCTCTTCTTAATACACATTTTGCTTTATTATTATCTCGTCTGAATACATATTTTGCTTTATTATTATCTCTTCTTACATCCTGTTTTGTTTTATTATGATCTCTTCTTAATACATATTTTGCTTTATTATGATCTCTTCTTAATACACATTTTGCTTTATTATGATCTCTTCTTAATACATATTTTGCTTTATTATTATCTCTTCTTAATACATATTTTTCTTTATTATGATCTCTTCTTAATACATATTTTTCTTTATTGTGATCTCTTAATAAACATTTTTCGTTATTATGATCTCTTCTGCGTACATATTTTTCTTTATAATGATCTCTTCTTAATACATATTTTTCTTTATGATGATCTCTTCTTAATACACATTTAGTTTTATTATGATCTCTTCTTAATACATTTTTGTTTTATTATGATCTCTTCTTAATATATATTTTTCTTTACTATGATCTCTTCTTAATACAAATTTTGCTTTATTATGATCTCTTCTTAATACACATTTTGCTGTATTATTATCTCTTTTTAATACATATTTGTCTTTATTATGATCTTTTCTTAATACACTTTTTTCTTTATTATGATCTCTTCTGAATACATATTTTTTTTTATTATTATCTCTTCTTAATACATATTTTTCTTAATTATGATCTCTTTTAATACACTTTTTTCTTTATTATGATCTCTCCTGGATACATATTTTTCTCTATTATGATCTCTGCTTAATACATATTTTGCTTTATTATGATCTCTTCTAAGTACATATATTTCTTTATTATGATCTCTTCTTGATACATATTTTTCTCTATCATGATCTCCTCTGAATACATATTTTGCTTTATTATGATCTCTTCTTAATACACATTTTGCTTTATTATGATCTCTCATTTATACACATTTTGCTTGATTATGACCTCTTCTTAATATATACTTTTCTTTATTATGATCTCTTCTTAATACACTTTTTTCATTATTATGATCTCTTCTGAACACATATTTTTCTTTATTATGATCTCTTCTGAACACATATTTTTCTTTATTATGATCTCTTCTTAATACATTTTTTTCTTTATTATGATCTCTTCTTAATACATATTTCGCTTTATTATTATCTCTTCTTAATACATATTTTGTTTTATTATGATATCTTTTTAATAAATATTTTGCTTAATTATTATCCGTTCTTAATACTTTATTTGTTTTATTATGATCTCTTCTTACTACACATTCAGTTTTATTATGATCTCTTCTTAATACACATAATGCTTTATTATGATCTCTGTTTATTACACATTTTGCTTTATGATGATCTCTTCTGTATACACATTTTGTTTTATTTTGATCTCTTCTTAATACACATTTTGTTTTATTATGATCTCTTCTTAATACATATTTTGGTTTATTATGATCGCTTCTAAATACACATTTCGGTGTATTATGATCTATTCTTAATACAAATTTTTCTTTATTATGATCTCTTTTAAATAAACATTTTGCTTTTTTATGATCTCTTCTGAATACACATTTGGTTTTATTATGATCTCTTCTAAATTCACATTTTGTTTAATTATGATCTCATCTTAATACACATTTTGTTTTATTATGATCTCTTCTTAATACACATTTTGTTTTATTATGATCTCTTCTAAATACATATTTTGTTTTATTATGATCTCCTCTTAATACATATTTTGCTTTATTATGAGTTCTTCTTGATACACATTTTGCTTTATTATGATCTCTTCACAATACATATTTTGCTTTATTATGATGTCTTCTAGAATACATATTTTGCTTTATTATTCTCTTCTTAGTGCACATTGTGCTTTATTGTGATCTCTTCTTAATTCACATGTTGCTTTAAAATGATCTCTTCTGAATAGATATTTTGCTTTATTATGATCTCTTCTGAATACATATTTTGATTTATTATGATCTCTTCTTAATGCACATTTTGTTTTAAATTGATCTCTTTTTATTACACATTTTGCTTTATTATGATCTCTTCTTAATACACATGTTGCTTTATTTGGATCTCTTCTTTATACACATTTTTCTTTATTATGATCTCTTTGTAATACACATTTTGTTTTATTATGATCTCTTCCTAATACACATTTTGCTTTATTATGATCTCTTCTTAATACACATTTTGCTTTATTATGCTCTCTTCTTAATACATATATGGCTTTATTATGATCTATTCTTACTACACATGTTGCTTCATTATGATCTCTTCTCAATACATATGTTGCTTTATTGTTATCTCTTCTTAATACATATTTTGCTTTATATGATCTCTTTTTCATACATATTTTGCTTTATTATTATCTCTTCTTAATATACTTTTTTCTTTATTATGATCTCTTCTGAATACATATTTTTCTTTATTATGATCTCTTCTTAATACATATTTTTCTTTATTATGATCTCTTCTTAATAGACATTTTGCTTTATTATGATCTCTTCTTAACACACTGTTTTCTTTTTTATGATCTCTCCTGAATACATATTTTTCTTTATTATGATCTCTTCTTAAAACATATTTTTCTTTGTTATGATCTCTTCTTAATACACATTTTGCTTTATTATGATCTCTTCTTAATACATATTTTTCTTTATTATTATCTCGTCTTAATACATATTTTTCTTTATTATGATCTCTTCTTAATAAACATTTTTCTTTATTATGATATATTCTGGGTACATATTTTTCTTTATTATGATCTCCTCTTAATACATATTTTGATTTATTATGATCTCTTCTTAATACACATTTTGTTTTATTATGACCTCTTCTTAATACATTTTTGTTTTATTATGATCTCTTCTTAATACATGATTTACTTTATTATTATCTCGTCTTAATACACATTTTGCTTTATTATGATCTGTTCTGAATACACATTTTCTTTTTTTTGATATCTTCTCAATGCATATTTTTCTTTATTATGATGTCTTCTTAATACACTTTTGTCTTTATTATTATCTCTTCTGAATACATATTTTTTTCATTAGTATCTCGACTTAATACATTTTCGTTAATATGATCTCTTCTTAATACACATTTTTCTTTATTATGATCTCTTCTAAATACATATTTTTCTCTATTATGATATCTTCTTAATACATATTGTCCTTTATTATTATCTGCTCTGAATACACATTTTGCTTTATTATGATCTCTTCTTTATACACATTTTGTTATATTATGACCTCTTTTAATTACACATTTTGTTTTATAATGATCTCTTCTTAATACATATTTTGCTTTATTATGAGTTCTTCTTAATACACATTTTGCATTGTTATGATCTCTTCACAATACATATTTTGCTTTATTATGATGTCTTTTTAATACACATTTTGCTTTATTCTGATGTCTTCTAGAATACATATTTTGCTTTATTATTCTCTTCTTAGTGCACATTGTGCTTGATTGTGATCTCTTCTTAATACACATGTTGCTTTAAAATGATCTCTTCTGAATAGATATTTTGCTTTATTATGATCTCTTCTGAATACATATTTTGATTTATTATGATCTCTTCTTAATACACATTTTGTTTTTAATTGATCTCTTTTTATTACACATTTTGCTTTATTATGATCTCTTCTTAATACACATGTTGCTTTATTTGGATCTCTTCTTTATACAAATTTTGCTTTATTATGATCTCTTTGTAATACACATTTTGTTTTTATGATCTCTTCCTAATACACATTTTGCTTTATTATGATCTCTTCTTAATACACATTTTGCTTTATTATGCTCTCTTCTTAATACATATATGGCTTTATTATGATCTATTCTTAATACACATGTTGCTTCATTATGATCTCTTCTCAATACATATGTTGCTTTATTATGATCTCTTCTTAATACATATTTTGCTTTTTTATGATCTCTTTTTCATACATATTTTGCTTTATTATTATCTCTTCTTAATATACTTTTTTCTTTATTATGATCTCTTCTGAATACATATTTTTCTTTATTATGATATCTTCTGAATACATATTTTTCTTTATTATGATCTCTTCTTAATAGACATTTTGCGTTATTATGATCTCTTCTTAACACATTGTTTTCTTTTTTATGATCTCTCCTGAATACATATTTTTCTTTATTATGATCTCTTCTTAAAACATATTTTTCTTTATTATGATCTCTTCTTAATACACATTTTGCTTTATTATGATCTCTTCTTAATACGTATTTTTCTTTATTATTATCTCGTCTTAATACATATTTTTCTTTATTATGATCTCTTCTTAATAAACGTTTTTCTTTATTATGATATATTCTGGGTACATATTTTTCTTTATTATGATCTCTTCTTAATACATATTTTGCTTTATTATGATCTATTCTTAATACATATTTTTTTTATGATCTCTTCTTTATACACATTTTGTTTTATTATGACCTCTTCTTAATACATTTTTGTTTTATTATGATCTCTTCTTAATACATATTTTACTTTATTATTTTCCCGTCTTAATACACATTTTGCTTTATTATGATCTGTTCTTAATGCACATTTTCTTTATTATGATATCTTCTCAATGCATATTTTTCTTTATTATGATCTCTTCTTAATACACTTTTGTCTTTATTATTATCTCTTCTGAATACATCTTTTTTTCATTAGTATCTCGGCTTAATACATTTTTTTTATTATGATCTCTTCTTAATACACATTTTTCTTTATTATGATCTCTTCTAAATAATATTTTTCTCTATTATGATATCTTCTTAATACATATTGTCCTTTATTATTATCTGCTCTGAATACACATTTTTCTTTATTATGATCTCTTCTTTATACACATTTTGTTATATTATGACCTCTTTTAATTACACATTTTGTTTTATAATGATCATTTCTTAATACACATTTTGCTTTATTATGATCTCTTCTTAATACACATTTTGATTTATTATGATCTCTCCTGATAAATATTTTTCTGTATTATGATGTCTTCTGAATACACATTTTGTTTTGTTTTGATCTCTTCTAAATTCACATTTTTTTTATTATGATCACTTCTTAATACACATTTTGTTTGATTATGATCAATTTTTATACACATTTTGTTTTATTATGATCTCTTCTAAATACATATTTTGTTTCAGTGTGATCTCTTCTAAATCCATATTTTGCTGTATTATGATCTCTTCTTAATACACATTTTGCTTTATTATGATCTCTTCTGAATACATATTTTGCTTTATTAATATCTATTCTTTATACACATTGTGCCTTATTATGATCTCTTCTTAATACACATGTTGCTTTAAAATGATCTCTTCTGAATAGATATTTTGCTTTATTATGATCTCTTCTTAATACACATGTTGCTTTATTATGATCTCTTCTTAATACACATTTTGCTTTATTATGATCTCTTTTTAATACACATTTTGTTTTATTATGATCTCTTTTATTACACATTTTGCTTTATTATGATCTTTCTGAATACACATTTGGCTTTTTTATGATCTTTCCTTAATACACATTTTGCTTTATTATGATCTCGTCTGAATACATATTATGCTTTATTATTATCTCTTCTTAAATCCTATTTTGTTTTATTATGATCTCTTCTTAATACACATTTTGCTTTATTATGATCTCTTCTTAATACATATATTGCTTTATTATGATCTCTTCTAAGTACATATTTTTCTTTATTATGATCTCTTCTTAATACATATATTGCTTTATTATGATCTCTTCTAAGTACATATTTTTCTTTATTATGATCTCTTCTTAATACATATTTTTCTTTATTATGATCTCCTCTGAATACATATTTTTCTTTTATTATGATATCTTCTTAATACACATTTTGCTTTATTATGATCTCTTTTCAATACACATTTTGCTTTATTATGATCTCTTCTTAATACATATTTTTCTTTTTTATGATCTCTCCTTAATAAATATTATGCTTTATTATGATCTCTTCTTCATAAATATTTTTCTTTATTATGATATCTTCTTAATACACATTTTGTTTTATTATGGTCTCTTCTGATTACATATTTTTCTTTATTATGATCTCTTCTTAATACATATTTTTCTTTAATATGATCTCTTCTTAATAGACATTTTGCTTTATTATGATCTCTTCTTAATACACATTTTGCTTTATTATGACCTCTTCTTAATATATACTTTTCTTTATTATGATATCTTCTTAATACAATTTTTTCTTTATTATGATCTCTTCTGAACACATATTGTTCTTTATTATGATCTCTTCTTAATACATATTTTCTGTTATTATGATCTCTGCTTAATACATTTTTTGCTTTATTATGATCTCTTCTGAATACATATTTTGCTCTATTATGATCTCTTCTTAATAAATATTTTGCTTTTTTATGATCTCTTCTTAATACATATTTTTCTTTATTATGATCTATTCTTAATAAATATTTTGATTTATTATGATGTCCTCTGAATACAAATTTTGCTTTATTATGATCTCTTCTTAATACACATTTTGCTTTATTATGAACTCTTCTTAACACATTTTTTCTTTATTATGATCTCTTCTGAATACATATTTTACTTTATTATGATCTCTTATTTATACATATTTCGCTTTATTATTATCTCTTCTTAATACATATTTTGTTTTATTATGATATCTTTTTAATAAATATTTCGCTTTATTATTATCCGTTCTTAATACTTTATTTGTTTTATTATGATCTCTTCTTAATACACATTTAGTTTTAGTATGATCTCTTCTTAATACACATTCTGCTTTATTTTGATCTCTTTTTATTACACTTTTTACTTTATCATGATCTCTTCTGAATACACATTTTGCTTTATTATGATCTTTTCTGAATACATATTTTGCTTAATTATTATCTCTTCTTAAATCTTATTTTGTTTTATTATGATCTCTTCTTAATACACATTTGGTTTTATTATGATCACTTCTGAATACATATTTTGCTTTATTATGATCTCTTTGTAATACACATTTTATTTTATTATCATCTCTTTTTATTACACATTTTTCTTTATTATGATCTCTTCTTAATACACATTTTGCTTTATTGTGATCTCTTCTTAATACACATTTTGGTATATTATGATCTCTTTTCATTACATATTTTTTTTTATTATGATCTCTTCTGAATACACATTTTTCTTTTTATGATCTCTTCTTAATACACATTTGTCTTTTTTATGATATCTTCTGAATACATATTTTGCCTTATTATTATCTCTTTTAAATCTTATTTTGTTTTATTATGATATATTCTTAATACACATTTAGTTTTATTATTCTCCCTACTTAATACATATTTTGTTTTATTATGATCACTTCTTAATACACATTTTGCTTTATTATGATCTCTTCTTAATACATATTTTGCTTTATGATCTCTTCTTAATACATATTTTGCTTTATTATGATCTCTTCTTAATACACATTTTGCTTTATTATGATCTCTTCTTAATACATATTTTGCTTTATAATGTCTTCTGAATACATATTTTGCTTTATTATGATCTCTTCTTAATACATATTTTGCTTTATGGTCTCTTCTAAATACACATTTTGCTGTATTATGATCTCTTCTTAATACATATTTTCCTTTATTATGATCTCTTCTAAATACACATTTTCCTTTATTATGACATCTTCTTAATACACTTTTTGCTGTATAATCTCTTCTTAATACACATTTTGTTTTATTATGATCTCTTCTTAATACATATTGTGCTTTAATATGGTCTCTTTTTAGTACATATTTTGCTTTATCATGATCTCTTCTTAATACACATTTTGCTTTATTATGATCTCTTCTTAATACATATTTTGCTTTATACTCTCTTTATAATACATATTTTGTTTTATTATGATCTCTTCTTAACACATATTTTGCTTTATGATCTCTTCTTAATACACATTGTGCTTTATTATGATCTCTTCTTAATACATATTTTTCTTTAATATGATCTCTTCTTAATACATATTTTGCTTTATTGTGATCTCTTCTTAATACACATTTTGCTTTATTACGATCTCTTCTGATTACATATTTTGCTTTATGATCTCTTCTTAATACACATTTTGCTTTATTATGATCTCTTCTTCATACATATTTTGCTTTATTATGGTCTCTTTCTAATACATATTTTGCTTTATTATTATCTCTTCTTTTATACATATTTTGTTTTTTATGATCACTTTGTACTACATATTTCTCTTTATTATTATCTCTTCGTCATACACATTTTATTTTATGATTACCCCTTCTTAATACACATTTGGCTTTATTATGATCTCTTCTTAATACACATTTTGTTTTATTATTATCTCTTTTAATTCATATTTTGCTGTATTAATATCTCTTCTTAATACACATTTAGTTTTATTATGATCTCTTCTGAATACAATTTTTTTCTTCAATAAGATCTCTTCTTAATACACATTTTGTTTTATAATGATCTCTTCTTAATACACATTTTTTTTATTATGATCTCTTCTTAAAAAAATTTTAGTTTTATTATGATCTCTTCTAAATACATATTTTGTTTTATTATGATCTCTTCTTAATACACATTTTGTTTTATTATGATCTCTTCTTAATACACATTTTGTTTTATTATGATCTCTTCTTAATACACATTTTGTTTTATTATGATCTATTCTTATTACACATTTTTCTTTATTATGATCTCTACTTAATACACATTTTGCTATATTATGAACTCTTCTGAATACACATTTTGTGTTATTAGTATCTCTTCTGTATACACATTTTGTTTTATTATGATCTCTTCTTAATACACATTTTGTTTTATTATGATCTCTTCTTAATACATATTTTGCTTTATAATGATCTCTCTTTATACACATTTCGCTTTATTTTGATCTATTCTTAATACACATTTTGCTTTATTATGATCTCTTTTAAATAAACATTTTGCGTTTTTATGATCTCTTCTGAATACACATTTGGTTTTATTATGATCTCTTCTAAATTCACATTTTGTTTCATTATGATCTCATCCTTATACACATTTTGTTTTATTATGATCTCTTCTTAATACACATTTTGTTTTATTATGATCTCTTCTAAATGCATATTTTGTTTTATTATGATCTGTTCTTAATACACATTTTGCTTTATTATGATCTCTTCACAATTCATATTTTGCTTTATTATGATGTCTTTTTAATACACATTTTGCTTTATTATTATGTCTTCTAGTATACATATTTTGCTTTATTATTATCTCTTCTTAGTGCACATACTGCTTTATTATGATCTCTTCTTAATACACATGTTGCTTTAAAATGATCTCTTCTGAATAGATATTTTGCTTTATTATGATCTCTTCTGAATACATATTTTTCTTTATTATTATCTCTTCTTAATACATATTTTTCTTTATTATTATCTCTTCTTAATACATATTTTTCTTTATTATTATCTCTTCTTAATACATATTTTTTTTAAATTGATCTCTTTTTATTACACATGTAGCTTTATTATGATCTCTTCTTAATACACATTTTGTTTTATTATGACCTCTTCTTAATACACATTTTGCTTTATTATAATCTCTTCTTAATACACATTTTTCTTTATTATGCTCTCTTCTTAATACATATATGGCTTTATTATGATCTCTTCTTAATACACATTTTGCTTCATTATGATCTCTTCTCAATACATATTTTGCTTTATTGTGATCTCTTCTTTATACATATTTTGCTTTTTTATGATCTCTTGTTCATACATATTTTGCTTTATTATGATCTCTTCTTTATATACTTTTTTCTTTATTATGATCTCCTCTTAATACATATTTTACTTTATTATGATCTCTTCTTAATAGACATTTTGCTTTATTATGATCTCTTCTTAATACACTGTTTTCTTTTTTATGATCTCTCCTGAATACATATTTTTCTTTATTATGATCTCTTCTTAAAACATATTTTTCTTTATTATGATCTCTTCTTAATACACATTTTGCTTTATTATGATCTCTTCTTTATACATATTTTGCTTTATTATGATCTCTTCTTAATACATATTTTGCTGTATTATGATCTCTTCTTAATACACATTTTGCTTTATTACGATCTCTTCTGATTACATATTTCGCTTTATGATCTCTTCTTAATACACATTTTGTTTTATTATGATCTCTTCTTCATACATATTTTGCTTTATTATGGTCTCTTTCTAATACATATTTTGCTTTATTATTATCTCTTCTTTTATACATATTTTGTTTTTTATGATCACTTTGTACTACATATTTCTCTTTATTATTATCTCTTCTTCATACACATTTTGTTTTGTGATTACCGCTTCTTAATACACATTTGGCTTTATTATTATCTCTTCTTAATACACATTTAGTTTTATTATGATCTCTTCTGAATACAATTTTTTTCTCGCATAAGATCTCTTCTTAATACACATTTTGTTTCATAATGATCTCTTCTTAATACAAATTTTGTTTATTATGATATCTTCTTAAAAAAAAATTTAGTTTTATTATGATCTCTTCTAAATACATATTTTGTTGTATTATCATCTCGTCTTAATACATATTTTGCTTCATGATGATCTCTTCTTAATACACATTTTGTTTTATTATGATCTCTTCTTAATACACATTTTGTTTTATTATGATCTCTTCTTAATACACATTTTGTTTTATTATGATCTCTTCTTAATACACATTTTGTTTTATTATGATCTATTCTTATTACACATTTTTCTTTATTATGATCTCTTCTTAATACACATTTTGCTTTATTATGAACTCTTCTGAATACACATCTTGTGTTATTAGTATCTCTTCTGTATATACATTTTGTTTTATTATGATCTCTTCTTAATACACATTTTGTTTTATTATGATCTCTTCTTAATACATATTTTGCTTTATTATGATCTCTTCTTTATACACATTTCGCTTTATAATGATCTATTCTTAATACACATTTTGCTTTATTATGGTCTCTTTTAAATAAACATTTTGCGTTTTTATGATCTCTTCTGAATACACATTTGGTTTTATTATGATCTCTTCTAAATTCACATTTTGTTTCATTATGATCTCATCCTTATACACATTTTGTTTTATGATGATCTCTTCTTAATACACATTTTGTTTTATTATGATCTCTTCTAAATGCATATTTTGTTTTATTATGATCTCTTCTTAATACATATTTTGCTTTATTATGATTTCTTCTTAATACACATTTTGCTTTATTATGATCTCTTCACAATACATATTTTGCTTTATTATGATGTCTTCTTAATACACATTTTGCTTTATTATGATGTCTTCTAGTATACATATTTTGCTTTATTATTATCTCTTCTTAGTGCACATTCTGCTTTATTATGATCTCTTCTTAATACACATGTTGCTTTAAAATGATCTCTTCTGAATAGATATTTTGCTTTATTATGATCTCTTCTGAATACATATTTTTCTTTATTATAATCTCTTCTTAATACACATTTTTTTTTAAATTGATCTCTTTTTATTACACATTTTGCTTTATTATGATCTCTTCTTAATACACATGTTGCTTTATTATGATCTCTTCTTTATACACATTTTGTCTGTATTATGATCTCTTTTTAATACACATTTTGTTTTATTATGACCTCTTCTTAATACACATTTTGCTTTATTATAATCTCTTCTTAATACACATTTTTCTTTATTATGCTCTCTTCTTAATACATATATGTCTTTATTATGATCTCTTCTTAATACACATTTTGCTTCATTATGATCTCTTCTCAATACATATTTTGCTTTATTGTGATCTCTTCTTAATACATATTTTGCTTTTTTATGATCTCTTGTTCATACATATTTTGCTTTATTATGATCTCTTCTTAATATACTTTTTTCTTTATTATGATCTTCTCTTAATACATATTTTACTTTATTATGATCTCTTCTGAATACATATTTTTCTTTATTATGATCTCTTCTTAAAACATATTTTTCTTTATTATGATCTCTTCTTAATAGACATTTTGCTTTATTATGATCTCTTCTTAATACACTGTTTTCTTTTTATGATCTCTACTGAATACATTTTTTTCTTTATTATGATCTCTTCTTAACACATATTTTGCTTTATTATGATCTCTTCTTAATACACATTTTGCTTTATTATGATCTCTTCTTAATACATATTTTGCTTTATTATGATCTCTTCTTAATACATATTTTGCTTTATTATGATCTCTTCTTAATACACATTTTGCTTTATTACGATCTCTTCTGATTACATATTTTGCTTTATGATCTCTTCTTAATACACATTTTGTTTTATTATGATCTCTTCTTCATACATATTTTGCTTTATTATGGTCTCTTTCTAATACATATTTTGCTTTATTATTATCTCTTCTTTTATACATATTTTGTTTTTTATGATCACTTTGTACTACATATTTCTCTTTATTATTATCTCTTCTTCATACACATTTTGTTTTATTATGATCTCTTCTAAATTCACATTTTGTTTCATTATGATCTCATCCTTATACACATTTTGTTTTATGATGATCTCTTCTTAATACACATTTTGTTTTATTATGATCTCTTCTAAATGCATATTTTGTTTTATTATGATCTCTTCTTAATACATATTTTGCTTTATTATGATTTCTTCTTAATACACATTTTGCTTTATTATGATCTCTTCACAATACATATTTTGCTTTATTATGATGTCTTCTTAATACACATTTTGCTTTATTATGATGTCTTCTAGTATACATATTTTGCTTTATTATTATCTCTTCTTAGTGCACATTCTGCTTTATTATGATCTCTTCTTAATACACATGTTGCTTTAAAATGATCTCTTCTGAATAGATATTTTGCTTTATTATGATCTCTTCTGAATACATATTTTTCTTTATTATAATCTCTTCTTAATACACATTTTTTTTTAAATTGATCTCTTTTTATTACACATTTTGCTTTATTATGATCTCTTCTTAATACACATGTTGCTTTATTATGATCTCTTCTTTATACACATTTTGTCTGTATTATGATCTCTTTTTAATACACATTTTGTTTTATTATGACCTCTTCTTAATACACATTTTGCTTTATTATAATCTCTTCTTAATACACATTTTTCTTTATTATGCTCTCTTCTTAATACATATATGTCTTTATTATGATCTCTTCTTAATACACATTTTGCTTCATTATGATCTCTTCTCAATACATATTTTGCTTTATTGTGATCTCTTCTTAATACATATTTTGCTTTTTTATGAACTCTTGTTCATACATATTTTGCTTTATTATGATCTCTTCTTAATATACTTTTTTCTTTATTATGATCTTCTCTTAATACATATTTTACTTTATTATGATCTCTTCTGAATACATATTTTTCTTTATTATGATCTCTTCTTAAAACATATTTTTCTTTATTATGATCTCTTCTTAATAGACATTTTGCTTTATTATGATCTCTTCTTAATACACTGTTTTCTTTTTATGATCTCTACTGAATACATTTTTTTCTTTATTATGATCTCTTCTTAACACATATTTTGCTTTATTATGATCTCTTCTTAATACACATTTTGCTTTATTATGATCTCTTCTTAATACATATTTTGCTTTATTATGATCTCTTCTTAATACATATTTTGCTTTATTATGATCTCTTCTTAATACACATTTTGCTTTATTACGATCTCTTCTGATTACATATTTTGCTTTATGATCTCTTCTTAATACACATTTTGTTTTATTATGATCTCTTCTTCATACATATTTTGCTTTATTATGGTCTCTTTCTAATACATATTTTGCTTTATTATTATCTCTTCTTTTATACATATTTTGTTTTTTATGATCACTTTGTACTACATATTTCTCTTTATTATTATCTCTTCTTCATACACATTTTGTTTTATGATTACCCCTTCTTAATAGACATTTGGCTTTATTATGATCTCTTCTTAATACACATTTTGTTTTATTATGATCTCTTTTTAATTCATATTTTGCTGTATTATTATCTGTTCTTCATACACATTTAGTTTTATTATGATCTCTTCTGAATACAATTTTTTTCTCCAGTAAGATCTCTTCTTAATACAAATTTTTTTTATTATGATATCTTCTTAAAAAAAATTTAGTTTTATTATGACCTCTTCTAAATACATATTTTGTTGTATTATAATCTCTTCTTAATACATATTTTGCTTCATGATGATCTCTTCTTAATACACATTTTCTTTTTTTATGATCTCTTCTTAATACACATTTTGTTTTATTATGATCTCTTCTTAATACACATTTTGTTTTATTATGATCTCTTCTTAATACAGATTTTGTTTTATTATGATCTATTCTTATTACACATTTTTCTTTTTTATGATCTCTTCTTAATACACATTTTGCTTTATTATGAACTCTTCTGAATACACATCTTGTGTTATTAGTATCTCTTCTGTATATATATTTTGTTTTATTATGATCTCTTCTTAATACACATGTTGTTTTATTATGATCTCTTCTTAATACATATTTTGCTTTATTATGATCTCTTCTTTATACACATTTCGCTTTATTATGATCTATTCTTAATACACATTTTGCTTTATTATGATCTCTTTTAAATAAACATTTTGCGTTTTTATGATCTCTTCTGAATACACATTTGCTTTTATTATGATCTCTTCTAAATTCACATTTTGTTTCATTATGATCTCATCCTTATACACATTTTGTTTTATGATGATCTCTTCTTAATACACATTTTGTTTTATTATGATCTCTTCTAAATACATATTTTGTTTTATTATGATCTCTTCTTAATACACATGTTGCTTTAAAATGATCTCTTCTGAATAGATATTTTGCTTTATTATGATCTCTTCTTAATACATATTTTTCTTTATTATGATCTCGTCTTTATACAAATTTTGTTTTAAATTGATCTCTTTTTATTACACATTTTGCTTTATTATGATATCTTCTTAATACACATGTTGCTTTATTATGATCTCTTCTTTATACACATTTTGTCTTTATTATGATCTCGTTTTAATACACATTTTGTTTTATTATGATCTCTTCTTAATACACATTTTGCTTTATTATGCTCTCTTCTTAATACATATATGGCTTTATCATGATCTCTTCTTAATACACATTGTGCTTCATTATGATCTCTTCTCAATACATATTTTGCTTTATTGTGATCTCTTCTTAATACACATTTTGCATTTTTATGATCTCTTTTTCATACATATTTTGCTTTATTATGATCTCTTCTTAATATACTTTTTTCTTTATTATAACCTCTTCTTAATACATATTTTACTTTATTATGATCTCTTCTGAATACATATTTTTCTTTATTATGATCTCTTCTTAAAACATATTTTTCTTTATTATGATCTCTTCTTAATAGACATTTTGCTTTATTGTGATCTCTTCTTAATACACTGTTTTCTTTTTTATGATCTCTCCTGTATACATATTTTTCTTTATTATGATCTCTTCTTAAAACATATTTTGCTTTATTATGGGCTCTTTCTAATACATATTTTGCTTTATTATTATCTCTTCTTTTATACATATTTTGTTTTTTATGATCACTTTGTACAACATATTTCTCTTTATTATTATCTCTTCGTCATACTCATTTTGTTTTATGATTACCCCTTCTTAATACACATTTGGCTTTATTATGATCTCTTCTTAATACACATTTTGTTTTTTATGATCTCTTTTTAATTCATATTTTGCTGTATTATTATCTCTTCTTAATACACATTTAGTTTTATTATGATCTCTTCTTAATACAATTTTTTTCTTCAATAAGATCTCTTCTTAATACACATTTTGTTTTATAATGATCTCTTCTTAATACACATTTTTTTTATTATGATCTCTTCTTAAAAAAAATTTAGTTTTATTATGATCTCTTCTAAATACATATTTTGTTTTATTATGATCTCTTCTTAATACACATTTTGTTTTATTATGATCTCTTCTTAATACACATTTTGTTTTATTATGAATTCTTCTTAATACACATTTTCTTTTATTATGATCTCTTCTTAATACACATTTTGTTTTATTATGATCTCTTCTTAATACACATTTTGTTTTATTATGATCTCTTCTTAATACACATTTTGTTTTATTATGATCTATTCTTATTACACATTTTTCTTTATTATGATCTCTACTTAATACACATTTTGCTTTATTATGAACTCTTCTGAATACACATTTTGTGTTATTAGTATCTCTTCTGTATACACATTTTGTTTTATTATGATCTCTTCTTAATACACATTTTGTTTTATTGTGATCTCTTCTTAATACATATTTTTTTTCTTTATTCTGATCTCTTCTTTATATACATTTCGCTTTATTATGATCTATTCTTAATACACATTTTGCTTTATTATGATCTCTTTTAAATAAACATTTTGCGTTTCTATGATCTCTTCTGAATACACATTTGGTTATTTTATGATCTCTTCTAAATTCACATTTTGTTTCATTATGATCTAATCCTTATACACATTTTGTTTTATTATGATCTCTTCTTAATACACATTTTGTTTTATTATGATCTCTTCTTAATACATTTTTTGTTTTATTATGATCTCTTCTTAATACATATTTTGTTTTATTATGATTTCTTCTTAATACAGATTTTGCTTTATTATGATCTCTTCACAATACATATTTTGCTTTATTATGATGTCTTTTTAATACACATTTTGCTTTATTATGATGTCTTCTAGTATACATATTTTGCTTTATTATTATCTCTTCTTAGTGCACATTCTGCTTTATTATGATCTCTTCTTAATACACATGTTGCTTTTAAATGATCTCTTCTGAATAGATATTTTGCTTTATTATGATCTCTTCTGAATACATATTTTTCTTTATTATGATCTCTTCTTTATACACATTTTGTTTTAAATTGATCTCTTTTTATAACACATTTTGCTTTATTATGATCCCTTCTTTATACACATTTCGCTTTATTATGATCTATTCTTAATACACAATTTGCTTTATTATGATCTCTTTTAAATAAACATTTTGCGTTTTTATGATCTCTTCTGAATACACATTTGGTTTTATTATGATCTCTTCTAAATTCACATTTTGTGTCATTATGACTTCATCCTTATACACATTTTGTTTTATGATGATCTCTTCTTAATACACATTTTGTTTTATTATGATCTCTTCTAAATACATATTTTGTTTTATTATGATCTCTTCTTAATACACATGTTGCTTTAAAATGATCTCTTCTGAATAGATATTTTGCTTTATTATGATCTCTTCTTAATACATATTTTTCTTTATTATGATCTCGTCTTAATACACTTTTTGTTTTAAATTGATCTCTTTTTATTACACATTTTGCTTTATTATGATATCTTCTTAATACACATGTGGCTTTATTATGATTTCTTCTTTATACACATTTTGTCTTTATTATGATCTCGTTTTAATACACATTTTGTTTTATTATGATCTCTTCTTAATACACATTTTGCTTTATTATGCTCTCTTCTTAATACATATATGGCTTTATTATGATCTCTTCTTAATACACATTGTGCTTCATTATGATCTCTTCTCAATACATATTTAGCTTTATTGTGATCTCTTCTGTATTCATATTTTGCTTTTTTATGATCTCTTCTTAATATACTATTTTCTTTATTATGATCTCTTCTTAATACATATTTTACTTTATTATGATCTCTTCTGAATACATATTTTTCTTTATTATGATCTCTTCTTAAAACATATTTTTCTTAATTATGATCTCTTCTTAATAGACATTTTGCTTTATTATGATCTCTTCTTAATACACTGTTTTCTTTTTTATGATCTCTCCTGTATACATATTTTTCTTTATTATGATCTCGTCTTAATACATATTTTTCTTTATTATGATCTCTTCTTAATACACATTTTTCGTTTTTATGATCTATTCTGGGTACATATTTTTTCTTTATTATGATATCTTCTTATTACATATTTTGCTTTATTATGATCTATTCTTAATACATTTTTTTCTTTATTATCTCTTCTTAATACACATTTTGTTTTATTATGACCTATTCTTAATACATTTTTGTTTTGTTATGATCTCTTCTTAATACATATTTTACTTTATTATTATCTCGTCTTAATACACATTTTGCTTTATTATGATCTGTTCTTAATACACATTTTGCTTTATTATGATCTCTTCTTAATACATATTTTCTTTTATTATGATCTCTTCTTAATACACTTTTGTCTTTATTATGATCTCTTCTGAACACATATTTTTCTTTATTATGATCTCTTCTTAATACATAAGTTTCTTTATTATGATCTCTTCTTAATACACTGTTTCTTTATTATGATCTCTTCTTAATGCATATTTTTTTTTATTATGATGTCTTCTTCATACACTTTTTTCTTTATTATGATCTCTTCTTAATGCATATTTTTTTTAATATGATCTCTTCTTAATACACTTTTTCTTTATTATGATCTCTTCTTAATGCATATTTTTTTTTATTATGATGTCTTCTTAATACACTTTTTTCTTAATTTGATCTCTTCTAAACACATATTTTTCTCTATTATGATCTCTTCGTAATACATATTTTGCTTTATTATGATATCGTCTTAATACATATTGTCCTTTATTATTATCTGCTCTGAATACACATTTTACTTTATTATGATCTCTTCTTAATACACATTTTGTTTTATTATGACCTCTTTTAATTACACATTTTGTTTTTTTATGATCTCTTCTTAATACACATTTTGCTTTATTATGATCTCTTCTTAATACACATTTGATTTATTATGATCTATTGTTAATACACATTTTTTTAATATGAGCTCTTCTACATACATATTTTGTTTTATTATGATCTCTTCTTAATACATATTTTGCTGTATTATGATCTCTTCTTAATACACATTTTGCTGTATTATGATCTCTTCTGAATACATATTTTGCTTTATTATTATCTCTTCTTAATACATATTGTGCCTTATTATGATCTCTGCTTAATACACATGTTGCTTTAAAATGATCTCTTCTGAATAGATATTTTGCTTTATTATGATCTCTTCTGAATACATATTTTGCTTTATTATGATCTTTTCTTAAGACACATTTTGCTTTATTATGATCTGTTTTTAATACACATTTTGTTTTAAATTGATCTCTTTTTATTACACATTTTGCTTTATTATGATCTCTTCTTAATACACATGTTGCTTTATTATGATCTCTTCTTAATACACATTTTTCTTTATTATTATCTATTTTTAATACACATTTGGTTTTATTATGATCTCTTTTTATTACACATTTTGCTTTATTATGATCTCTTCTGAATACACATTTGGCTTTTTTTATAATCTTTCCTTAATACACATTTTTCTTTATTATGATCTCGTCTGAATACATATTATGCTTTATTATTATCTCTTCTTAAATCCTATTATGTTTTATTATGATCTCTTCTTAATACACATTTTGCTTTATTATGATCTCTTCTTAATACACATTTTCCTTTATTACGATCTCTTCTTAATACATATATTGCTTTATTATGATCTCTTCTTAATACACATTTTGCTTTATTATGATCTCGTCTGAATACATATTTTGCTTTATTATTATCTCTTCTTAATACACATTGTGCCTTATTATGATCTCTTCTTAATACACATGTTGCTTTAAAATGATCTCTTCTTAATACATATATTGCTTTATTATGATCTCTTCTTTTACATATATTGCTTTATTATGATCTCTTCTTAATACACATTTTGCTTTATTATGATCTCTTCTCAATACATATTTTGCTTTATTATGATCTCTTCTTAATACATATTTTTCTTTATTATGATCTCGTCTTAATACACATTTAGTTTTATTATGATCTTTTTAAATAGTTCTTCGTCAAACTTTTTTATTTTACGCTTTATATCTCGTCGCCAACCGTTGTGGTTGCAAGGTTGAACAATAATTAGTAAGGAAATACAATTAAGACGCAAACAACAAGATAACACAATAATAAGTGTATTAAAGAAAAGGTGTATTTACAATATGTACAAATGACGGTGTCGAGTCAGAGAGTCTTGGTGGGAGGACATTTACGCTCTCCGGCGTCATTTCCGGTGACATTTGAGTAAGACACGCCAAGGCCAACCTAGGCTTTCTATTTATAGTGTTATGTTATTCGCATATGCAAATAAGTGGTTGCAACCACAACAATTATGATCTCTTCTTAATACACATTTTGCTTTATTATGATCTCTTCTTAATACATATTTTGCTTTATTATGCTCTCTTCTTAATACACATTTTGCTTTATAATGATCTCTTCTGAATACACCTTTTGCTTTATTATGATCTCTTTTTAATACCCATTTTGCTTTATTATGATCTCTTTTTAATACACATTTTGCTTTATTATGATCTCTTTTTATTACACATTTTGCTTTATTATTATCTCTTCTTAATACATATTTTGCTTTATTATGATCTCTGTGTAATACACATTTTGCTTTATTATGATCTCTTCTGAATACATATTTTGCTTTATTATTATCTCTTCTTAAATCTTATTCTGCTTTATTATGATCTCTTCTTAATACACATTGTGCTTTATTATGATCTCTTTTTATTACACATTTTGCTTTATTATGATCTCTTCTGAATATATATTTTGCTTTATTATGATCTCTTTTTATTACACATTTTGCTTTATTATGATCTCTTTTTAATGCACATTTTGTTTTATTATGATCTCTTTTTATTACACATTTTGCTTTATTATGATCTCCTCTAAATACACATTTTGCTTTATTATGATCTCTTTTTATTACACATTTTGCTTTATTATGCTCTCTTTTTATTACACATTTTGCTTTATTATGATCTCTGTTTAATACACATTTTGTTTTATTATGATCTCTTTTCATTACACATTTTGTTTAATATGCTCTCTTCTTAACACATATTTTGCGTTATTATGATCTATTCTTAATACACATTATTCTTTATTATGATCTCTTCTTAATACACATTTTGCTTTATTATGATCTCTTCTTAATACACATTTTGTTTTATTATGATCTCTTTTTATTACGCATTTTGCTTTATTTAAATCTCTTCTTAATACATATTTTGCTTTATTATGATCTCTTCTTAATACACTTTTTTCTTTATTATGATCTCTTCTAAATGCATATTGTTCTTTATTATGATCTCTTCTTAATACACTTTTTTCTTTATTATTATCTCTTCACAATACATATTTTTTTATTATTATCTCTTCTTAATACATATTTTTTCATTACGATCTCTTCTTAATAACCTTTTTTCTTTATTATGATCTCTTCTAAATACATATTTTTCTCTATTATGATCTCTTCTTAATACATATTTTGCTTTATTGTGGTACTTTCTTAATACATATTTTCCTTTATTATGATCTGCTCTGAATACACATTTTGCTTTATTATGATCTTTTCTTAATACACATTTTGTTTTATTATGATCTCTTTTACTTACACATTTTGTTTTATTATGATCTCTTCTTAATACACATTTTGCTTTATTATGATCTATTCTTAATACACATTTTGCTTTTTTATGATCTCTTCTGAATACACATTTTGCTTTATTATGATCTCTTCTCAATACACATTTGGCTTTATTATGATCTCGTCTTAATACATATTTTTCTTTATTATGATCTCTTCTTAATACACATTTTTCTTTATTATGATCTCTTCTGCATACATATTTTTCTTTATTATGATGTCTTCGTAATACATATTTTGCTTTATTATTATCTCTTTTTAATACATATTTTTCTTTATTATGATCTCTTCCTAATACACTTTTTTCTTTTTTATGATGTCTTCTGAATACATATTTTGCTTTATTATCATCTCTTCTTAATACATATTTTTCTTTATTATGATCTCTTCTTAATACACATTTTGCTTTATTATGATCTATTCTTAATACACTTTTTTCTTTATTATAATCTCTTCTGAATACATATTTTTCTCTATTATGATCTCTTCTTAATACATATTTTGATTTATTATGATCTCTTCTTAATACATATTTTTCTTTATTATGATCTCCTCTGAATACATATTTTGCTTTATTATGATCTCTTCTTAATACACATTTTGCTTTATTATGATCTCTTCTTCATACACTTTTTTCTTTATTATGATCTCTTCTGAATACATATTTTTCTTTATTATGATCTCTTCTTAATACATATTTTTCTTTATTATTATCTCTTCTTAATACACATTTTGCTTTATTATGATCTCGTCTTAATACATATGTTTCTTTATTATGATCTCTTCTTAATACACATTTAGTTTTATTATGATCTTTTTAAATAGTTCTTCGTCAAACTTTTTTATTTTACGCTTTATATCTCGTCGCCAACCGTTGTGGTTGCAAGGTTGAACAATAATTAGTAAGGAAATACAATTAAGACGCAAACAACAAGATAACACAATAATAAGTGTATTAAAGAAAAGGTGTATTTACAATATGTACAAATGACGGTGTCGAGTCAGAGAGTCTTGGTGGGAGGACATTTACGCTCTTCGGCGTCACTTCCGGTGGCATTTGAGTAAGACACGCCAAGGCCAACCTAGGCTTTCTATTTATAGTGTTATGTTATTCGCATATGCAAATAAGTGGTTGCAACCACAACAATTATGATCTCTTCTTAATACATATTTTGCTTTAATTTGATCTCTTCTTAATACATATTTTGCTTTATTATGCTCTCTTCTTAATACACATTTTGCTTTATAATGATCTCTTCTGAATACATATTTTGCTTTATTATGATCTCTTTTTAATACCCATGTTGCTTTATTATGATCTCTTTTTAATACACATTTTGCTTTATTATGATCTCTTTTTATGACACATTTTGCTTTATTATTATCTCTTCAAGTCCCACATATTTTGCTTTATTATGATCTCTGTTTAATACACATTTTGCTTTATTATGATCTCTTCTGAATACATATTTTGCTTTATTATTATCTCTTCTACAATCTTATTCTGCTTTATTATGATCTCTTCTTAATACACATTGTGCTTTATTATGATCTCTTTTTATTACACATTTTGCTTTATTATGATCTCTTCTGAATACATATTTTGCTTTATTATGATCTCTTTTTATTACACATTTTGCTTTATTATGATCTCTTTTTAATACACATTTTGCTTTATTATGATCTCTTTTTATCACACATTTTGCTTTATTATGCTCTCTTTTTATTACACATTTTGCTTTATTATGATCTCTGTTTAATACACATTTTGTTTTATTATGATCTCTTTTCATTACACATTTTGTTTAATATGCTCTCTTCTTAACACATATTTTGCGTTATTATGATCTATTCTTAATACACATTATTCTTTATTATGATCTCTTCTTAATACACATTTTGCTTTATTATGATCTCTTCTTAATACACATTTTGTTTTATTATGATCTCTTTTTATTACGCATTTTGCTTTATTAAAATCTCTTCTTAATACACATTTTGCTTTATTATGATCTCTTCTTAATACACATTTTGTTTTATTATGATCTCTTTTCATTACACATTTTGTTTTATTATGATCTCTTCTGAATAAATATTTTGCTTTATTATGATCTCTTCTTAATAAACTTTTTCCTTTATTAGGATCTCTTCTTAATACACATTTGGTTTTATTATGATCTCTTTACATTACACATTTTGCTTTATTATGATCTCTTCTGAATAAATATTTTGCTTTATTATTATCTCTTCTTAATACACATTTTGCGTTATTATGATCTCTTCTTAATACACATTTTTCTTTATTATGATCTCTTCTTAATACACATTTTGCTTTATTATGATCTCTTCTTAATACACGTTTGGTTTTATTATGATCTCTTTACATTACATATTTTGCTTTATTATGATCTCTTCTGAATAAATATTTTGCTTTATTATTTTCTCTTCCTGATACACATTTTGCTTTATTATGATCTCTTTTTAATACACATTTTGCTTTATTATTATCTCTTTTTAAATCTTATTTTGTTTTATTATGATCTCTTCTTAATACACATTTTGCTTTATTATGATCTCTTCTTAATACACGTTTGGTTTTATTATGATCTCTTTACATTACACATTTTGCTTTATTATGATCTCTTCTGAATAAATATTTTGCTTTATTATTTTCTCTTCCTGATACACATTTTGCTTTATTATGATCTCTTTTTAATACATATTTTGCTTTATTATTATCTCTTTTTAAATCTTATTTTGTTTTATTATGATCTCTTCTTAATACACATTTTGCTTTATTATGATCGATTCTTAATACACATTTTGCTTTATTATGATCTCTTCTTAATACATATTTTGCTTTATTATGATCTATTCTTAATACACGTGTTGCTTTATTATGATCTCTTCTTAATACATATTTTGCTTTATGATCTCTTCTTAATACAAATTTTGCTTTATTATGATCTCTTCTTAATACACATTTTGCTTTATTATGATCTCTTCTTAATACACATTTTACTTTATTATGATCTATTCTTAATACACATTTTGCTTTATTATGATCTCTTCTTAATACACATTTTGCTTTTTTATGATCTCTTCTGAATACAAATTTGGTTTTATTATGATCTCTTCTAAATACACATTTTGTTTTATTATGATCTCTTCTTAATACACATTTTGTTTTATGATCTTTTCTTAATACACATTTTGTTTTATTATGATCTCTCCTAAATACACGTTTTGTTTTATAATGATCTCTTTTTTATACATATTTTTCTTTTGCCTATAGATAATTCCGAAGCTCAAAATTGCGTACTCAAATCGGTGCAAAATTGTTTCATCTAAAAAAAAATTATACCCGTTCTTATAACAATGTATATCTGGTTGGTTGTATGTCGTTAAGTTTATATATATTTTAGGAGTATTTTTGTGTGGTTTAAAGTTGGAGAAATCGTATAGGTTAAAGACACGGCTTCAACAACTTGAATATAATCCGAGTAAACACCAGACACAAGCTTTTAAGCAAACCTAAGTATTAGAAAATCAGAAAATCAGATCAAATGTTGAAGAAGATGTTCGGCTTATGAATCATTTTCACCAATAAATGAAATGTAGAGAGCGCACCTGCCCCTTTGCTGAACGATTTTATCGCTTTGGCGTACTGCTTTTCACAGAAAGGAAAATAAAGCGACCTATAAGAATATCTAACGTGCGTAACTTCTTTTGGTGCATTCGCTAATATAATGTCCCTAATAGTATACGTAGTTTTTTTTAATTTATTGCCATCGTTGTAACATTAAATCCCTGTACGGATTTTATAAGTAATTTAATAGAATGGTATCCAACGGACTTACTGCATTTGTGCCTTCTTCAATGTAAATACTTGAAAACAAGGATACCCCGTCTGCTCACGATAAAGATCTACTTTAATAGATTTTCGGTCCAAATGTTTTTGTCGTTGGACTTCCTTTTCTTCTCATACTTTTGCGTGTGTAATGATTTATATCTTGCTGCACAACTCCTCACTTTGTTATCAGAATTTCTGTTGCAATGTTCTTATTCTATTGTAAATACGAGTAAAATACTTGCTGTTTTTTTTCTTTGGTTAATCAGCACTAAAATATTACGATATGCACGACTGACACACATTGTATCAGCTTTGTGAGGTCTGTAAAGAAATATACCTAGATATAATTAAAATTATATACTTATTTGTCTACACTTTTATAGAAGTGAAATTTTGCATCTCAAATCATTTAAGAGGCGGAATTAAACACGTTTTATTCCAAATGTCTTATGAACATTCTAGGGATAAAATATGGCAATCAAACATATAACCAAGAACTTGCTGCATTAACCAACAGGTGTTATCGGCAATACTCTGCAAACGATGTTTAAACTGGCTAGGTCATGCCCTACGATTGCCCCTAGAGAGAATTGTTAGCCAAGTCCCCCATAGCAATCATATTAAAAAAAAGAGGAAGACTAAAAATGAGTTAGAAACAAACATAGAGTGATATGATCACGAAGGAAGATGCTGCAGAGACGTCAATCTGTAGAAATACTTTCATATAGTCATCATGTGACTGTGTATAACCTCCTAAAGTGGAGGTAAAAGAATCTGGGATAATCTCATGAGAGGAACCCTTAATCCTGAAGGATTTACTGAAGTAAAATCAAACGAAAAAATACCACAATCAGAAAAGTGTTTCTTCTAGATAGGAACATGTTCTAACTCATATATAATGTTTCTTATTTTCAGTCTATCTGTTCCACTTTATATCGGAAACTACTACGCAAATATGGTTGAGATTTTGTATTGTCCTTTCTTTTTATAGCGCGTGGCGAATTAAGTATTATGGAGGAATAAGAATTAGTTACCAAAGTAACAGTCGGAAATTGTTGTCCGATCTTGGTCTTTACTACGATACGATGTAGCAAACTAAGTAGTATGCTCTTCGTTCTATACCTAGTAAGCCTAAATAAGGATATGTAAACACAATGCTATAGTTAATCTAAAAGTTTTATCAGAAACCACTATGCCAAATTGGCGGAAATTTATATGGATAAGTGCAGCGAAGTAAGTATTAGGATATCTTTTCAGATACATGATTTGAAATTAGTAATAAATAATACGGATTAATATTTAATGCAAAAATGTGTACAAAGTTTAACATATTTCGTATAGACAAATTGAACAGCTTATAATTAAGTTCATTTTAGCCGTACTAAAAAGTCTAGTAAGTATACACATGGACAACGCATATATATATATATATATATATATATATATATATACACACATGCTGTTAATCGATGTATCGTGGGGCCACATATCGAATCCCGCCAGATCCAGCCACTCTGATAAGTCGTAGACGACGAAACACGTGTCAGTAGATCATTATATTTTAAGAACAATATATACATATATATATATATATATATATATATATATATACAGAGAGAGAGAGAGAGAGAGAGAGAGAAAGAGAGAGAGTGAGAGAGAGAGAAAGAAATAAAAAGGAACAAACGGAGTTATGTGTTCATCAACGTTTCGTCCTCTTCCTTTGGAAGTCTCGAAATAAAGACGAAACGTTGATGATCACATAACTTGGTCTGTTCCTTTTTATTTTTCTATTTTGTCGGAATACTATTTCCATTATTCTCATCATATATATATATATATATATATATATATATATATATATATATATATATATATATATATATGAATATGTATAAGCATTGTTGAAAAACGTCTACCAACTTTTATGCAAATTTGAAAGTTATTTCAATTTCTGTGTCCAACTTGAGCAGGTTTGATCCTCATTCACTTGTTTTTCGTTTTAAATACTTTTATTGTCTTCTTCTGATTTTGTTCACAAAGATATTTGTCCTCCTTTTTAGCGATGCATAATGCAACTCTATTTTCTCTTTTTTTATTCCGGAAAATTATAACTGTATATTTAACCGCGTTCACATCGGATACAATATGGCGTATTGTCTTCGGCGAAGAATATATGCATGTTCGCTTCTGTGTTCCGTCGCTGGCGAGTTGCTCAATAGGAAGTCGTTCACCGCGGACGTACCCCAGCCTACGTGCGTTCGCATGCCCCCTTACTTGTCTTTATCTATCCTTTTTTGCTCCCCCTCTTCCTTTTTTATTTTATTATATTTATAATGATTCTAGACAACAATGAATATGCGTATTGCCTCTTTGAATATTGTGTACCTTTGTCAACCTACAGAAATAGATATGTACTGGATAACACACACACACACACGCGCACACACACACGCACTCACACACACACGCACGCACACATATATGTATGTATATATGTATATATATTTATATATGCATGATGTGTGTATGTACTAGCAGGGCCAGTGTCCCGGCATAGGAACCTCAGCAACAAAGAGTAATTTGAAGAGAAAAAAACTGATAAATATTTATTCGTCCAAAATGCTAAGTTCGTATTATTTCGATTATTCGAACTACTGTTCTAATATTCAGTATTATTCTTATAAAATTGCGGTTGATATAACTTCCGAACTTCCTCAGAGGTATCATGTCGAACCCGGGAGGGATTTCAGATGAGCTCTGGAATCTGAACTGGATTTGGAACGGAAGCTGTATTTAATCCACAGTGGTTGCATGCTATATTTTATGTCACCAATGACTAGGTAGAAGTAATGCGCAATTCTATTTTAGTATCGCCCTCTTGTATTAATAATGCAGAAAATATGCCTACGTAGAACTATAAGTTTGTGTCATGTGAAAACAATCATCAGATAAAAAAACAACCAACATTTAATGAAGAAAATGACCTTTTTCTTCGCAAAATTAGAATTATTTGATCTTTGGACAATGATCGCATTGTTCTGACTTGATATATTAGAAAGTTGGCACGTTATAATCACGTTCGAAGTATACTAGAAAGTTGACGGTTTTATATCGCTGTAGCAAAGACAAATTGCTCAGCTTATATTTTAATTCAGAAAACTTAATATGTATCTGCGTGGCTGTCTGTATCGATTCTTTCAACGTGCATCTTTTCTGAAACGCAAAGACGTAGAGCAGCTCTAGGCGTGTTAAATAGTTGCATTTTTGTGAATCGCTCTTATATAGGTTTTCGGCCGGTATATGTAGTTTCTCAGGGGTCGATATTAAAAAAATTGGTACTAAGGAGGCTTAATATTTTTACATATCAAGTATATAAATGTATACGTTAAAATCAGTATTTGTTTTAATATTATTATTTTTACTTTTGAAATCACTACTATATATTGGGTATAATATGTTATATAATATTGGATATGGAATTGACTCTATAATGATAAATATGGAACTGTCATGAATTTAAAACATCTAAGACTAATTCGCAAAAAAAGTAAATAATAATAATGATAACGTCGTACATCAAATTCTGTTACAATATCACGTCAGCTTATATTTATGCTTGGCGATCTTAAAAATATTCTTTATTATGCCATAGATACAAAGAAAAATCTTTACAGGGGAATATTTTACGTTACACCGGCCTAGGTTACCCAGGCGGTACGTAAGGTTTCTCTTGATAAAAACTTTTTATTGTATAAGAGAAGAAATACTATATTTTAAGATCAGATCTTTTCGATTTTCGATACTTATGAGACGACATTTTGTAAAAAACATATATAAGAAAACTGCCAGACATATAAATTACCTTGTGTGAAGTTTTCGGAAGATAGGCACAGCAGTTTCGGAACCTATGGGGAAGGAAAACGCACACGGAAACACAATATGACTCTTATTAAGTGGTAGAGGTAGAGATAACAATTAAATCGATATGTAATGCTAATAAACCTGTTGTCTAGAATATTTTTTCCAGTATTGATCAAAATCTATCACATAGTATTAATTCTGGGAACTCTCTAAAACTCAAGAAACAAACTTTAGGGATCTACCCCCAATATTTCCTCCTGTATCAAAAAACACGCTATGTGATATACATATATATGTACGTGATGTTGCCATGCTAATAAAAAATCTTGATTCCAGTAAAGCAACCGGTCTGACAGTATTCCAATTATAGTACTCAAAAAACTTCAACCAGAACTAGCGTCCATACTTACAAAACTGTTTAAACGTTGTCTTATGGAGAATTGCTTCCCATCACCCTGGAAAATCTCATCGGTATGCTCTGTATTTAAGCATTCAGGTGATCGTTCATCCCCCTCTCAGTACAGGCCAATAAGTCTCCTGTGCGTCATGAGTAAGTTGCTGAAATCTGTGTTAAATAAAGAAGTAATCAACCATCTCAGCAAAAATAACCTTCTTAGTGATATGCAATATGGTTTCCGTTCTGCTAGATCTATAACAGATGTGCTTACAGTTATATCATATAGGATTGGAAAATCTCACGGCGGAGGTAACCTTTCTAGGGCAATTGCTCTTGATATATCTAAGGCCTTTGATAGGGTATGGCATGAAGGTTTATTTCACAAGATCCCTAGTTATGGTATAGCTGGAACTGTCTTCGCAATTATTAAATCATTTCTTTCTGAAAGGTTCGTAAGAGTAGTAGTTGATGTGCAAAAATCAAAAGCTCACAGTATTAATGCTAGAGTTACTCAGAAGTCCATCCTGGGCCCAACTCTTCTCCTAATCTACATTAATGATCTTCCAAATCAAATCCTTGCATAATTTGTAGACATTTATGCTGATGACACTACTATCTATGGTAGAACATCTAAGTCAGTAAACGACCAAGTTCTCTCCGATTCTCGCGCCACCGATCTTGAGCACGTGGTACAATGGGGAAAGGAGTGGCTGGTTACTTTTAATACATCTAAAACCAAGCTTCTATCTTTACATCACACACGTTCTGATCCCCATCTGGCCTCAGTTTAAATGAATGGCTCTCGTCTTGAAGAAGCATCAAGTTTGGACAAGCTTCTGGGTTTGACTTTTACTCCTGATCTTACATTGAACAGGTACATCAAATCTGTTGCCAAGACCGCAGGAAAAATGGTGGGATCCTTTTATCGACCCAGTACATATATCACATGCTGATGTGATTCTCTCTCTATATATAAGAGCCAGGTACGTCCAAGGATGGAATACTGTTGCCACATCTGGACAGGAGCTGCTAGAAAGGACTTGTCCTGCCTTGATAAAGTTCAAAATAGACTTTGTCGTCTCGTAGGAGATATCCTTTTCTCTTCCCTGCAACCTCTATCTCACAAAAGAGATGTTGCAAGTCTGGCTCTGCTATATTGTTATTTTCATGGAAATTGCTCGACTGAGCTTCAGTCTATGGTTCCCTCTCGCCAAACTTTCACAAGAAACACTCGTCTCGCTGAAAACACTATCAATAATTCCCCCACCACTCGTTATCTATGCCTAAACTTAAACGTAGATTCCATGAACAAAGCTTCTTTGTAAGAACTACACGCCTGTGGAATTGTCTTCCGTTTTCTTGCTTTCAAGCTGACTACAATATTGTTGTCTTCAAGTCTAACGTAAACAAGTTCTTGATGAGCCGTCTCACTTGTTAACAAATTTACCGAATTTCCATTACTAACAATTGCTATATTGGCCAATTTCTACTGTACCCATTTTAACACTTATCCTCGAGTAGCTTGTTGGCCTTGATAAGTGGTGATGCCTATGTAAAAAAAAATCTTACGCCGTGCTAGTCAGAAAAGAAATAGATAGCAACACTAATGTAAAAATTTCTGAATAATCCACTTTAGTTTGCTATGATTATACTAGGAGAAAATACATCCGATCTCAAACGACTTCCATGAAATGGGTATTTTCGGCTTTTATTCAGCTAATCAAACATTCTTGGTTACACAGCGGCAATTGGTTAGGGAAAGGATCTTGACAATGGAACTGAAAGCTTGACTATGTGATAGATATCTTTGAGGCAACATTACTCCCCGTGATAAATAGCGGTTATACAATAGAGCTAGTACATAATTTTATGTTTATATTTTCCATTTAATAATATGAACGTCGTTATACGGATGATAACCTGTATATTATTATTACTATACAATTATAAGCGTAAATATTACGACCTGATATGAAGTAACATGATACTGGATGGCGGAAGACATAAAGAAAAAAGATGACGTAGTGCTGGTTAAAAAGAAGAATTTGTGAAGAAAGACGTTTATAATCTAAGATGAAAGAGTTTTGCTTGTCGTTGTTGGTTAAATGCTGACGGTTGAATCCTCCGGTGAGGGTGGGGCACAGGAACAGGTGAAAATAGTTGTGATAAGCCGACCCTGAAAACATACATTATTTTCGCCTCAAGGCATGCTCGCCCTCTGCACCTGCGTAGAACCGTTCGCCGCCATGACACAGAGATCCATGTTTTTTTTGCGCTAGTTTGTTTCGTGTTTTTTGGAGGGGAATGTGAAGATGATGGAAGAAAATATTTGAAACAATTAAGGAAGGAAGGAAAGAGCTAAAATGGTTAGAGAGAGAGAGAGAGAGAGACAGACAGACAGACAGACAGACAGACAGACGGACAGACAGAGACGGGAAGTGCGAGAGAATTCTTTATTTGGCAGTAATGAATGTGTAGTATCTGCTACTATAAGTTGCTCATTTTCCTAGGCGTTACCTTCACATTCAGTTGGGGAATAAAGAGTAAACCTGCTAACAACGAAATTCAACAGAACTATATAGTTGTTTTTATTTCGATTCCGCATCACACTTTTAGGAAAAATGAAGTTCTATAACATTAAAAACTGACTTTCCGTCGAGTTCTGCTATTGAAATTCTTGGGTAGGTATTATAAAATGTGATAGGAAGACAAAACAAAAGAGAGAGGCGAGGAGAGAGAACGAGAGAGAAAAAAACACGCTAGAGAGTCACAGTA